>NC_133123.1:187102184-187402184 GCF_033568475.1 Henckelia pumila | reverse complement strand
TAGAGCAGTTGGGAACTGCAAAGGGTATGTTCTATATTGAAATAAACATTTCACTTAATACTACTTCTTGGGTATTGGATACCGGATGTGGATCTCACATTTGCAATGATTTGCAGGTGATGACAAGAAGTCGCAGGCTTAGAATGGGTGAGACCCAGCTGAGGCTCGGGAATGGTTCCAGAGTTGAAGCTACAACGATTGGAGATGTTTGTTTAATTTTGCAGAACGGTTTTAAGTTATTTTTAAGAGATGTTTTATTTGTTCCGTATTTAATTAAAAACATTATTTCTGTTTCTATGCTAGATAGAGATGGTTATTCTTGCAATTTTGTGAATGGGATTTGCAATATTTACAAGAATGAATGTTTGATTGGAAATGGACAACTTGAAAACGATCTATACAACTTAAAACTAAAAGACGTTCCAATAAATTATGTTGATAAACCGGCGACAACAAACAAAAGGAAAATCGATAGTCAAAACCCGGCAAACCTTTGGCACGCTAGACTAGGTCATATTTCCTCAAGGAGGATGAACAAGCTAGTGGGAGAGGGCATGTTTGATATGTCTGATATTAACTCTCTACCTACTTGTGAATCCTGCCTAAAAGGGAAAATGACTAAATCTCCTTTTAAGGGGAAACCTGAGCGTAGTCAAAATCTGTTGGATTTGATCCATACAGATGTTTGTGGTCCATTTAGAGTTGGGACTCAACATGGCCACACCTACTTCATTACCTTTACTGATGATTATTCAAGGTATGGGTATTTATATTTAATGAAATATAAGTATGAAGCATTTGAAAAGTTCAAAGAATTCAAGGCTGAAGTAGAAAATAAGCTAGGTAAAAGTCTTAAAGCACTTCGATCGGATCGAGGTGGAGAATACTTAAGTACCGATTTTTTGGACTATCTAAAAGAGAATGGGATTCTCTCTCAGTGGACTCCTCCTATGACACCACAGCTTAATGGTGTATCGGAGCGTCGTAATCGAACTTTGTTGGACATGGTTCGATCCATGATGAGCTTCACTGAGCTTCCACCTTCGTTTTGGGGCTATGCGCTTGAAACAGCGGTATTGTTGTTGAACAACGTCCACACTAAAGCAGTGGACAAAACACCATACGAGTTATGGAATGGCAAAGCTCCTAAGTATTCGTACTTAAGGATTTGGGGATGTCCTGCTTACGTGAAGCAGACAGTGGGAGATAAGTTGGATAGTCGATCCAGCTTATGTTATTTTGTAGGGTATCCGAAGAATTCAATCGGATATTATTTCTATTATCCTGCTGAAACAAAGGTGTTTGTTTCTAGGAATGCCACCTTCTTGGAGAAGGAGTTCTTATTGGATAAGAAAGGTGAGATGATGGAACTCGAAGAAGTTCGAGAAGAACCCGAAATACAAAATAACGATCCTACGCCTCAGGAACCATTACTGGACACGCCTGAACCTAGAAGATCCGAGAGGACTTCTAGACCTCCTGTTCGATATGGTCTTCTTCTTGAAGGGGATCAAGATGAACCCGACATTGGATGTGATCCAAGAAACTTCAAGGAAGCAATTTCTGATGCGGATTCAAATTTATGGCTTGAAGCTATGCAGTCTGAATTGGATTCAATGCATACAAACCAAGTTTGGTCTTTAGTAGATCCTCCTGATGGAATTGTTCCAATAGGGTGTAAATGGATCTACAAGAGAAAGCTTGGGCATGATGGTAAGGTATTGACCTACAAGGCGCGATTGGTGGCGAAAGGTTACACTCAAAGACAAGGAGTTGACTATGATGAAACCTTTTCACCAGTTGCAATGTTCAAGTCCATAAGAATCCTTATTGCCATAGCTGCATGGTATGACTATGAGATATGGCAAATGGATGTGAAGACTGCTTTTCTTAATGGAGACATTAAGGAAGAAATCTATATGAAGCAGCCGGAGGGGTTCACATCCATGGGAAGCGAGCATAAGGTATGCAAGCTTCAGAGATCAATTTATGGTCTAAAACAAGCATCAAGAAGTTGGAACCAGAAATTTGATGAAACAATAAAAGATTTTGGTTTCATCAAGAACCCGGAGGAACCGTGCGTGTACAAGAAAGTAGTTAAGGATGCTGTGACATTCTTAGTACTTTATGTTGATGACATCCTACTCATTGGGAATGATGTAGGGATGTTGCAGTCAACAAAGATATGGTTATCAGGTAGATTCTCGATGAAGGATTTGGGTGAGGCATCCTACATTCTTGGGATACAGATCTATAGAGATAGATCTAAGAGAATGATAGGACTCACTCAATCAACCTACATCGACACCATATTGAAACGGTTTTCAATGGATGGGTCCAAGAGAGGACATCTACCCATGTGTCATGAAGTTTCTTTATCCAAGTCTATGTGTCCCAAGACTGATGCAGAGATAGAGAATATGACACATGTACCATATGCGTCAGCTATAGGTAGTATCATGTATGGGATGATATCTACCAGACCGGATGTAGCATTTGCTCTGAGTGTCACGAGCAGATATCAGGCTAATCCTGGTCAAATGCATTGGAAAGCCGTGAAGGACATTCTTAAGTACTTACGAAGGACTAAGAATATGTTCATGGTATATGGAGGACGAGATCTGAAATTGGAAGGCTATACCGACTCTAGCTTCCAAAGTGACGTGGATGACTCGAAGTCAACCTCTGGATTTGTGTTCATGCTCAATGGCGGTGCTGTCTCTTGGAAGAGTTCCAAGCAGGACACCACAGCGGATTCCACCACTGAGGCTGAATACATTGCAGCATCAGCTGCTGCTAAAGAGGCCGTTTGGATGAGGAAGTTCGTCCAAGAGTTGGGCGTCATTCCTGAATTTGGGTGCCCAGTGAGCCAACTTGTGGCTATGGGCTTTGATGACTCTTTGTACAAACGATCTTTTGTTTAATGTAATTTACACTTTTATTAATGGCAATGACTTTATCTTTCTTCATATTGTTATATTATGATATACTATTGTTGTTTTGATAAAGACCTTGAATATACTATAGTGTATGTAAGATGTGGTAGAACATGGGGATGTCTATCATGAAATACATCTTATAGTCACTGTATATTCTAAACTGTTCCTAGTCGATTGAGCCGTCCGATAATAAGGATAAGGATCGCTCGAGTTTGAGACTAGCATTTGCGATGCGGAGTACCACGTTTCATTGGTAGGGAACATGGAGATGTTCGAAGCATGCAAATGGATATTCATAGGATGAATAATCGAACTACCCTATCCGGACTTTTCCAAGTGGTTATCACTTATCGAGTGGATAAAGTCCGCAGTTTTGGTTGTACACCATTAGTCCTTACTACTTGAAACATCATGGAGACTCTATATGCTAGTACTGTGCTTTGACTCGTTTACCGACTCTATGGGGGTCATCAGGTGTCGGGATTGGGTACAGTTACAACACATATAGGAGTCGATGCATTGTTGTCAAGGATTCACCACATACTTGCAAGTGTGGATATCCTATGCGATCTGAGGAGATATTAGTGTGACGAATCTCTGGCCAGAGTACTTGATGTGATTTAAGAAATGGTTTCTTAGTAGCACATGCGATGTCACTAATTTGATCTTCAAGATGTATTGCATAGTTATCGAATCTTGAGCGACTCTCGATATACCAATGGTTGTTGATTCGATCGGGATATATGGATGAAGGGACCGTACTGTACGCTAACCAAAATCTACTGGTTCTTGTAGGCACTATCAGTGATACCTAGGGAATCATGGGGCGATGTTGCTAGGCGCTTTACCATGATTCGTTGGGCAAGTCGGAAATCGTTGTTCCGAGTCACAAGGAGTTGTGAGCCCACGGCTAGCTGTATCCCTGAACCATTGAGGGTCACACAGTGTAATGGAGTTTTAATCCCCGTTGAGATAGTTAAATTTAAAGAGTTAAATTTAATGAATAAAGAAGTTGGACTTCTTAAATAAGAGTAAGGGAGTAGGATTTCCTAAAATGACATAGGGATGTACATTTTTGGAAACCACTGAATTCGAATTCAGGAAAATTTATCTTGACTTTAAAATGTGCAGAAATGGTTTCTGTGCACATTGGTAAAATCGGTTTATCAATCGGAGTCACGATGAATTTTATATTAATTTCTGAACATGCGGGCTTTGCTTGTCGGGCCTCAACTTATGACTAATGGGCCCTAAGGTGTTAGTGGCCTGCATTATAAATAAGTTATTGCAGTACAGAAATTACACACAGCAGGTCATAATTTTGAGAGAAAAATTTCGAAACCCTAGCCTCTCTCTCAAATATTTCGGCCGAACACCCTCCCTCTCTCTGTCTGAGAAATTCCGGTCTGTGATTTTGAATTGCAGTCTGGAATAGCGAATCAAATTCGTTTATTCTCTTCGCAGAAAACTTCTGATAGATTTTATAATGCAATCTATCAGAGGGATTAAACCTCCATTCGTGGACCTGATTGAAGGAGTTCATCAGTTCCTGGGAGAGACAACAAGAGCAGAGAAATCTGTTGGAGTCCAATAATCTCGCTTCGAGATTGAAGGTAAAAATTTTATAATTGTTATTTAAATTTTTACACACACAAATAATTTAATCGTATGGTTGATACCCACACTATGGAATTGTTCCATACTAAAAATTTTAAACTTCCGCTGCACCGGGTATCAATCGTGATTGATCTGAACGCCAGTTTTCCAACAACAAGCGGACAATTATTAATTGCAGTTGCTTCACAAATCAGATAATTCAAACAACTACGGATTCAAACTCCAATTTAGCAGTAGATTTTATATAAGAATTATCAGGTGATCAAGCTAATAATCAAATATAAAATCATGAAATAAATCAGAATAATTATTCATACTCAACAATAATCAAGCTCTGTAAAACATAAATCTCACGAATAAATTAATCAAGGGCTTCGTCTTCCTTAACCAAGTATTAAGAACTAGCCAACACAATTCATGAAGAACAAAATAAAAATAATAATAAAAGGCGGAATTCTAGAATTCTCAGAAAAAACCTAGTCTTTGCAAGAGATAAATCTTCAACTCCCACTGAAAGTCTGCATTTTTTCTCTTAAAACTTAATAAAAGACTTATATCTTAGCAACAAATCGTCCAAAAATAAGTCTCGGAATTAAAACAAGAGTTTCCAAAACATAAAACTCTTTCAAAAATAAGTCTGCGCACGACGGCGCGGGCGCTCAATGGAATGACGCGCGCGCGCAGCTTCTTCGCATCTTGCATTCTTCAGAGTGGCGCGGGCACTCCAAATTCCTGCGCGGGCGCTCCACTCCCACGCATAAATTCCTTGTTTTCTATAGACCATCACGCGGACGCTCGGTATTATGGCGCGGGCGCGCCTGATGTACGCTTCTCACAATATTCAAAGCGGCGCGGGCGCGTGATATTGATGTTCGGGCGTGCCTTCGCTTCGTATTTTCTTCTTATCTTCATCTCTCAAGTCTTGATCTTTGATTTTTCTTCCATTCTTTCTAGCTTAAATCCATCAAATCAAATCCAAGGCTCTTCTTGCCTTCATCCAACAAAAACAACATAACATCACATAATACCTACCAATCAAACACAAGATTCAAGCTAAATACTAAGCAATATAAGCGCATAAAATGCACTTATCAAATTTCCACAAACTTGAACTCTTGTTCGTCCCGAACAAAACAAAACACCTAATAAAAATAAGTATACACAATATAAGAGAATCATCAATAATTATCGTGTATCAATAGCCTCAGCAACAAAATCACAATTTTTCAACTCCAATCACATCACATCATCCTAACATTGGAAAATTGTTTAAGCAAGAAACATAGCTCAACCTCATAGACCTTTAGACTCCGCAACTCACGTTCACAACATTCTCCCCCAAACTCAATTCAAACATCTATAGATCATAAGGACTTTCAAGGTAACTCGGAATCAACATGAAAGATATTCAATCAAAAACACTCACAATGAAATTAGCTCAAGAAAGAATATAGTGTGTAAGTGTTTTGATCAAAATTCATATTCATCAAAAATGTCAATCGACAATCCATAAGCTAAACTCTTACAACCCCTCTCCACTAGTATATTAGGCGACTGTGACTCGGTCCATAGGTCTTATTCGGCTTATAATGTAAGGTTGGGCTTATGGCTACAAACGAAGGAAAGAATTCAAAGAGGGAGTAAAATATGATCTTGTCCCTTAAATCCACTCCTTTTCATTCACATTGAAAACTCTTTTCATTCTTTCAACTACTTTTTTTTTTCTTTTTTTCATTTTCAACTCGCCTTTTATTCATAGTTTTCTCTTCTTTTTTTTTCTTTTTTTTTTCCAGATTTCTTCCTTCCACCCAATCTATTTCTTTCTTTTATTTCTCATCCCCTCCACTACTACACTTCTTTCGATTTTTTCGTTGCACTTCTCAACACACTATCCATTTATTAGCATTCAAATCAAGAGTATAAAAATCAAACATGCAATTACTCCTTAAAAGTAGGAAATAGTGTTTAAGCTACAGGTAGTAGTTGTAGGACCTTGAAATAATGTCAAATGGGGGTTTATCACACTTTTTCACGCATGCCATTCATTTTCAATTAGGCTCAAAATAGATACTAGGGACACAATGTATTAAGGGTGGCTTGAAAGACTCAATCTAATTCAGAAAAATTGCCTATCTCATTCCTAAGTCACAATATACCCATATTGCACCTCGAGGGATGTTCAAGCTAGTTCTAGATTAATCTCTATCCACAATTAACTCAAATGAATTCAACCAGTGCAGAAAAAGAAGAATCACCAACAGTAAACGGTGATTTTGCACAACAAATACTCAGCAAATGCACCTCATGTGCTCATGTATATGTGAAAGCTCAAAGGGCAACTAAGGATATTGCATGAATTAATCAGTAAAGGCCCAAATGATCCAAACAACGCCTCAATCCTATCTATATCTGTCTGTTTCAAACTCAGGATCAAACAAAATTCATAGAGTTTATAGGAGTTTGAAGTCCACTTGGTCAAAGTTTCAAAAAAAAAATTTCGTAGGGAGGCAGATATTCAAGGAGTCAATTTTTTTTTTTCAATTAACACAACTAAAATCATCATCGGCTATATTTCCACTTCTTAATTTTTTTCTCAAAAGTTATGCAACTCTTACAACTCAAGCAAACAAACATACAAACTAACTCGACACATAAAAAAAAACAACCACACTGACACTCAAATAAACAAGACAAAACACAATAAAATCCAACAACCTACTGAACTCCCCCCAAACTTAGGTACATACATTGTCCTCAATGATATGACAGTATAAAAGAGCAGAAATAGGACATGTACCTCGGGTGATGACCGTCAGTGGTCACCACCATCACCATTAGGATGTGGATCAGTAGGAGGGTCAGTCGGGCCAAACATCGGAGGCCACTGTGGTCGCGGAGGTAGGAAGCTGGCACCATCAGAAAAGTAGTGAAGGAGAACAGCTGCAGAGAGGTCCATCATATAGTTCATAAAGATGCCAGACATCTGCTGCATAGCTCGAATCTCCTCTCTCTGTTTCTGCTGCTCCTGTCATGACAGTCGCACCTCCTCCTCTAGTCTAGTCAATCGATCAGTCGCAGAAGGAGCCGACTGATGCTGGGGTGCCTGTGCTCTACGTGCTGCAGCTCTCTCTTCTCTCTGCTGCTGTTGCGCTAGAGTTACCAAGCGGGTGTTGCAGTCAAATGCAATGGCGGCGATGGGCTTCAAAATCTCCTCCGTGGGGCTCCAGTCCACCCCGGCCTCCTCACAAAGGTCAGAAATAATAACAGGCAAGGCAAGACCACCACTCATCTTTCCTTGCACCACGTGCAGAATAGTCTCCTGACAAACTAGTCCCAAATCAATGGACTTCCCCTCCACAATGCAATAGAGCAATAGAGCTCGATCCCGTGTAACCTCGTGCTCATGGTCGGTCGGCTTCAGGCGAGCGCAAATAAAGTTATACCACAGATTGACCTCATATTGCAGTTCAGTCTTCTTCAACTTTGATGGCATACCATCACGCCCATAGCGCCACTCAGCCCCCGGTCGACAGATGCGACGAATACAGCTTCGTAATCAATGTCACTGTTTTTGAATTCCAGATATTCATCGTGATACACCGGGGGAATCTTAAAAAGGGTATTGATGGAGTGAGAGTCAAATGGGACCATCTTCCCACGCATGAGTCCATTCAACTGAACATGTTTCACTTTTAGGTTGGCGTAGAAATCTCTAACCAAAGAAACAACTGCGTCCTGAGGTTGCTTCGCAAACTCCTGCAATTGTCGGGCAACAATTTCCCGACCAATACTCGTCGTAAAAGCACTTGGCTCAAAACCAACAGATGCGTTGAATCCTCACTCGGCTAGGATGTTCTTCCCAAGCCATTCTTGATAATATGCAGCAGCCTGGGCGTTCCAGAAACGCCTATTAGCTTCGGTAGGAGCGGGAGCAGAAGAAGAAGAAGCACCAAACTTAGTTTTCTTCTTGGGCGCCATCTATCAAACACTTGGGGTGCACTCTTGTAAACGTATTCAAATATGCCAATATACCACTCTATTCTTCCCTCTAAACTTCAACAATACACACCAATATAACTTCACCACAATCACCAACCAAAGAATTCACAAATAATATTTCACCCATACTTGAACAAAATCCACACTTCACAACTTCACAATATTAATTTCGGATTGAAGAAGAGCTTCAAACCCGGAGATGAAAGCCAACACTTACCCAATAGAAGATAGAACTCGATGTCCGACTTTGAAAAGCTCCAAACAATTCCCACGAACGAGATGAGCAACTCGACCCAAATTCACGCATCTTCAATGGGTTGAGAGAAATTGGGGAAAGAATTTGGTGATAGGGATGTGGGATGTAGTAGACAATTTCTCAAAGAATGAAACGATTTGGAGAGGAATATTGAGTGAGAGTGGGAGGATTTTAGGGATTTAGGGCTTTAGCATGTAGGATAGATGAGAAAGTGAAGATTGTATCGATACTAGGATTCTTTAAAAACCCGTCGCGCGGGCGCTCAGTGTAGTTGGGCGCGCACGCCTGCGCATCGCATAAATTTTTTATTCCGAAAGGTGGGATCGCGCGGGCGCTCTGTGTAGTGGGGCGCGCGCGCTTGCGCATCGAGTTTCCACGAATTGGTGCCCAGGACTCGCACGGGCTCTCGGTATAATGGCGCGCGCGTGCCTGCTTGATGTCTTTTTATATTTCGCGGAAATGAGAAATCACGCGGGCGCGCGGTTTGGTCGGGCGCCTGCTCCTAGCCTTCGCAAAAAGTACGTTTCCTGACTTTGAAGCTGCGCGGGCGCCCAGTGTAGTGGGGCGCGCACGCCTGGGCTTTGAATCTGCCCAATTTTGTGTGACAAAACCTGTGGAAAAGTAAAACCAAATCAATTCTCAAGTCACGCAAAATTAGTACAGTAAAAACTATAAAAAAAAATGACAAAAGAAACGAAAGAAACAGAGGTGCAAAGACGAAAAAAAATAAAGATTTGGGTTGCCTCCCAAACAGCGCTTGGTTTATAGTCGTAAGCCCGACTGGATGCTGTGAATTTAATCAATCTGTGGCGGATCATCGAGTGTGAGATCATGCGCATCCTCTTCCGCATTCGCTTGGATCCCTTCAAAATAATGCTTCAATCGTTGGCCATTCACCTTGAATGTTTTCGTCGTTTCCAAGCTTTTTATTTCCAATGCACCATGTGGAAAGACATCAGTGATAACAAACGGGCCAATCCATCTAGAACGCAACTTACCTGGGAATAATCGAAGTCGTGAGTGATAACAAACGGGCCAATCCATCTAGAACTTTTTGACCGACTTCAAACACCCTTCTAGAGATCATCTTGTCGTGGAACGCCTTTGTCTTTTCCTTGTAAATCTTTGAGCTCGCATATGCATCATTGCGTATCTCTTCTAGTTCTTGCAACTGCAGCTTTCTATGCGCTCCACTCTCATCCGTCTGCATATTGAAATTTTTAATAGCCCAGTAGGCTCGATGCTCCAATTCGACAGGCAGATGGCATGGTTTCCCAAAAATCAATCAATATGGGGACATCCCAATCGGTGTCTTGAACGCGGTTCTGTATGCCCACAGTGCATCATCCAAGCGCAAACTCCAGTCTTTCCTAGTAGGATTCACTGTCTTCTCCAAAATGGATTTGATTTCTCGATTTGAGACCTCGGCTTGGCCATTCGATTGCGGGTGATACGCAGTGGAGAGTTTGTGTGTCACATGATACTTATTCAATAAACTAGCCACAGTCCGGTTGCAGAAGTGTGTTCCTCTATCACTAATGAGGGCTCTTGGAATTCCAAACCTAGAGAAAATATTATGCTGAATAAATTCTGCAACCACTTTAGAATCGTCAGTACGGGTGGCCTTGGCTTCCACCCATTTCGAGACATAATCCACAACAAGTAATATATAAAAAAATCCATATGAACTAGGAAAAGGCCCCATGAAGTCGATGCCCCATACATCAAAGATTTCACATATTAAAATGGGTTGCTGAGGCATCTCCTTACGCTGGGATATATTACCTGTCTTTTGGCATTGAGCGCATGACTTACAAAACATTTAAGCGTCTCGAAATATGGATGGCCAAAAAAATCCACAGTCCAATACCTTCCTAGCTGTTCTTTTTGCTCCAAAATGGCCACCAGAAGCATATGAGTGACAAAATGTGAGAATTGGGATTACCTCGCTTGCAGATACACATCGTCGTATGACTTGATCAGTGCAGTGCTTCCACAAGTATGGATCATCCCACACATAATATTTAGCATCACTTCGGACCTTATCTTTCTATGCCTTAGAGAATTCAGAAGGGAATCCATTAGTAACTAAATAATTCACAATATTTGCGTACCATGGTAATTCCGTGCTGACTGAAAATAACTGCTCATCAGGAAATTCTTCTCGTAACCTCAGCTCTTCTTCAACATGAACTAGTCGACTCAAGTGGTCAGCCACTCAATTTTCGGTCCCTCTCTTGTCCTTAATCTCCACATCAAATTCGCTCAGCAGTAGTATCCATCTTATCAGTCTTGGTTTTGCCTCCTTCTTCGCCATCAGAAAACGAAGAGCTACATGATCAGAATAAACAATAACTTTAGCACCAAGTAAATATGAACGAAATTTCTCTAAAGCAAAAACTACTGCTAAAAGCTCCTTTTCAGTAGTGGAGTAGTTTCGTTGGGCATCGTTCAAAATGCGCGAAGCATAGTAGATAGCGTGCGATGTCTTCCCAACTTTTTGTCCCAATACCACTCCTACGGCATAGTCACTGGCGTCACACATGATTTCAAATGGCTTGGTCCAGTCCGGTGGTTGGATGATTGGTGCTGAAGTCAATGAGTCCTTGAGTTTAACAAAAGCAGTTTTGCATGGCTAATTGAATTCAAACGACACATCCTTCTGCAGCAGTTTGAACATAGGGGATGCAATCTTGGCAAAATCCTGAATATATCTCCTGTAAAAACCTGCATGGCCAAGAAAAGAGTGCACCTCCCACACACTTACGGGGTAAGGTAGAGACTGAATAATATCAATTTTAGCTTTATCTACCTCCATCCCCTTAGATGAGACGACATGACCCAACACTATACCTTGCCCAACCATAAAATGACATTTTTCAAAATTAGGAACCAGGTTGGTTTCGACATACCTCTTAAGAACTAGAGCAAGATTAGACAAACAGTCTTCGATAGAGTCACCATAGACAGTAAAATAATCCATGAAGACTTCTAATATGTGCTCTACAAAATCAAAAAATATACTAACCATACACCGTTGGAAAGTAGCCGGTGCATTGCATAGACCAAAGGGCATGCGTCGGTATGCAAAAGTTCCAAATGGGCATGTGAATGTCGTCTTCTCCTGATCTTCCGATGCAATCGCAATCTAAAAATAACCAGAATAACCATCAAGAAAGCAATAGTAAGGATGACATGCTAACCTTTCAATCATTTGATCAATAAAGGGAAGAGGGAAGTGGTCCTTTCGGGTTCCTGCATTCAGCTTCCTATAATCAATACAAACTCTCCACTCATTTTGAATACGGGTGGGAACCAACTCGTCATCCTTATTTTTCACCACAGTAATTCCGATTTTCTTGGGTACCACTTGAACCGGACTGACCCACTGACTGTCAGAAATTGGGTAGATGATCCCAACTTCAAGTAACTTCAGAATTTCCGCTTTGACCACCTCCATCATTGGTGGATTAAATTTCCTCTGCGGTTGACGTGAGGGATTCGCCCCATCCTCCATCAGAATTCGGTGCATGCATGTATATGGGCTAATTCCCTTGATATCTGCTATGGTCCACCCAATAGCAGTTTTATTCTCCTTCAGAACCTTGACCAGTTGTTCTTCTTGCTCGGCTTCCAAGCTTTTGGAGATGATGACAGGTAGTGTTTCTCCTTCTCCAAGGAAAACATACTTAAGGTGGTTTGGAAGCATCTTTAGCTCGATCACTGGCGCCTGCAAAACAGATGGAAGACGCCTAGTATTAGAGATTGGTAAAGATATGTAAGAGACATTACCTGACTGAGGTAGCTCAGGTGAACTATTCAGAATTTTCTCAATCTCTTCAACTTTTTGACTGCATCGAATCCCATCTTCCGTCTGCATAATGGGTGCTGTAATAGCCACCTCTAAATCATCTTTTCATGCATGCTCACAAAAATCTTGTGCCAAGAAATCCACAATTTCAACAGAAAACACACAATCATCACTATCAGGAAATTTCATGGCATCATAAATATTAAATTTCACAACCTCGCCATCAAATTCCATAGTGAGTGTGCCACTGTGAACATCAATTTTTGTCATGGAAGTTTTCAAAAACGGCCTGCCTAACAAAATAGGACTATTATGATCACCGTTTTCCATGTCTAGCACATAAAAATCGGCAGGAAAAACCAACTCATTCACTTGCACTAACACATCTTCGACTACTCCCCTAGGATATGCATTAGACCTATCAGCTAATTGTATGACAATTCCAGTCTTATTCAATGGGCCAAGTTTCAAGGATGCATAAATAGAGTATGACATAACATTAATTGATGCTCATAGATCTAACATGGCTTTTTCAAGTCTAATATTTCCTATAGTACATGGGATGGAGAACATACCTGGATCCTTGCATTTGGCGGGTAATTTTCTTTAGATCACTGTAGATACATTCTCACCTAATTCCACTTTCTGACAACCCTTCAATGCCTATTTCCTCTTTGCTGTACAGAACTCCTTCAAAAACTTTGCGTATCGAGGTACCTGTTTAATAGCATCTAGCAATGGAATATTAACCTCACATCTATGAAAAGTTTCATAGAGCTCCTTAATCCCCTCACCTTTCCTAGAGTCCTTAAATTCTAAGGGAAAAGGGGCAACAAGCTTATATTCAGATAAAGGAGGGAACTTACCTCTTGGCGCTTCATCCTTTGATGTTTTTTCTTCACTTAACTTTTGCTCTTCTTCTTCTTTTTGCTTCTCTTTGGGCTCAACCTCAACTTCTTTCTCCTTCACCTTCAATTCCTTCCCAGTTCTTAGAGTTATTGCACTTGCGTTCTCTCTTGGGTTCACCACAGTTTGAGATGGTAGACTGCTGGAATTTTGTGCTTCCAGCTTGTTGATTGCTGTAGCGAGCTGTCCTATTTGAGTAGTTAAGTTTTGGATACTTGCCCGGGTGTCCTGTTGGAAAGCCAAAGTGTTAGTTGCAAGATCCTTAACTATATTTTCAAGAAACTCAAATGGTGTAGGAATTTGAGGGCGCTGCTGTTGTGGTTGAAAGGGTGGCCTAAAAGCTTGATTTTTCGGTGGAGCTTGAGGTCCAAGTTGATTTACTTGTTGATTCCCGTATCTAAGATTGGGATGATCCTTCCAACCAGGATTGTACGTGTTGGAATACGGATCATACTTCCGTTGTGGTGGTCCAGGAAATCCGCCAGTAGAGTTTACCTGTTCAACTGAGTATTCTTGAAGTGTAGGACACATATCAGTGGCATGTCCTATTGCAGCGCAGATGCCACATGCCTTCACAGTCTGTTCATTCCCTACAGCCATCTGACGCACAAGAGTCGTTAATTCAATTAATTGCTGCTCAAGGGAAGAGACATTTACCTCGTTGTTTCTCCTGGGTGCATGATCAATTCTGTTGATGCAAAATTGCTGAGAATTGGCAGCCATATTTTCTATTAAGTTCCTTGCTTGCACAAGAGTTTTGTCCACAAAAACTCCTCCACTAGCCGCATCCAGCATACTCCTGTCATGAGGTAGCAAACATTCATAGCAATATTGAATTAAGAGGTTTTCACTTATCTGATGTTGCGGGCAACTAGCGCATAGCTTTTTGAACCGCTCCCAATACTCGTGAAGTGATTCCCCCGTCATCTGCTTGATTCCATAGATCTCTTTCCTGATGTTTGCTGCTCTCGACGCTGGAAAATATTTTTCGAGAAAAATTCTTTTCATGTCAGTCCAGGCTGTGATCGATCCAGAGGGCATGTAGTATAGCCAATCCTTAGCAGCACTCTTCAAAGAGAAAGGAAAGGCTCGAAGTTGGATCTACTCCTCTGTTACTCCATGTGGCTTCATTCTAGTGCACACTACATGGAACTCCATCAGATGCTTATGAGGATCTTCACCTGCAATACCATGAAAAGAAGGCAACAAGTGAATTAATCCAGATTTCAATTCGAATGTAGCATTATTTTCTAAAGGGGGAAAAGTAATGCATAAGGGTTGCTGATTCAAATCTGGAGTGCCCAATTGTCTGAGGCTCAGGTTCGCATTAGCAGCCATCTCTTCTTCTTCTTGTCTTCTACGAGCTTTTCGCCTACGCCTGTACAAAGTCCTTTCAATTTTCGGGTCGTAGGGGACTTCTTCTTCAGACGAAGAATCACCTGAAAGCATGAACGATGGGAGAGGTACTAGAGATAAAGAAAAGACAGAGAATGAGATAAACAAAAAAAAATAAATAAATAAAAAGAACACAAAAAAAATTAACACCGATTCCCCGGCAACGGCGCCAAAATTTGGTAGCGCTTATCGTGTACGCCCAAATTACCCGACTCACTCAGGTAAATAAAAACATGCAGTAGTGTGAGTAGGGATCGTTCCCACGAGGAAAGGTAAAATTCCGTGTTCTTTAAAAATACGAAAATAGTAAAAAGGGGGTTTTTGGTTTGAAATTTATCCACTAAAATTTAAAAACAATTATGAATGTAATTCTATCAATTACCAAGCACAATTAAATCACAACGGAAAATTCAATAAAAGACAATTCTTGTTTTGGTCAACTACATCCTTGATTTCATTCGTTCGATCATCGATTATCTAAAAAAAATATTTAATCCTGTTGAATATTCATCATTGGAAATTAAATTTATGTTTCACCTTAATTGTAGTTAACTAGACACAAGCGTTCTAAGATAACCCTTACCAATGAATTAACCTAATACAAGCGATTAGATTTAAACCCACGATAGCATGCAAACTAGTAAAACTGATAAATCTAGACAACGCATACACAAGCGGATGAATTTAGCCTAATCAATTATTATCCCTACAATTCCTAATCTCACAAGCGGAATTCTAGAAGTCTCAGAAAAAACCTAGTTTTTGCAAGAGATAAATCTTCAACTCCCACTGAAAGTCTGCGTTTTTTCTCTTAAAACTTAATAAAAGACTTATATCTTGGCAACAAATCGTCCAAAGATAAGTCTCAGAATTAAAACAAGAGTTTCCAAAACATAAAACTCTTCCAAAAATAAGTCTGCGCACGATGGCGCGGGCGCTCAATGGAATGGCGCGCGCGCGCAGCTTCTTCGCATCTTGCATTCCTCAGAGTGGCGCGGGCACTCCAAATTCCTGCGTGGGCGCTCCACTCCCACGCACAAATTCCTTGTTTGCTAAAGACCATCGCGCGGACGCTCGGCATTATGGCGCGGGCGCGCCTGATGTACGCTTCTCACAATATTCAGAGCGGCGCGGGCGCGCGATATGGATGCGCGGGAGAGCCTTCGATTCGTATTTTCTTCTTATCTTCATCTGTCAAGTCTTGATCTTTGATTTTTCTTCCATTCTTTCTAGCTTAAATCCATAAAATCAAATCCAAGGCCCTTCTTGCCTTCATCCAACAAAAACAACATAACATCACATAATACCTACCAATCAAACACAAGATTCAAGCTAAATACTAAGCAATATAAGCGCAAAAAATGCACTTATCATGACCCCTTAGGAAGTCCTCGTGTTGCACCCCTTTTTCATTAATTTCTTTTTTTCTTACTCGTACTTCTTGTTTTTCCGATTCCTCGCCGTCCTATTTCCGAATCTTTCAGTCCAATCCGCAGATAGAAAAGATGCAATAGACTTAATCACACGACGTGAACGTGCGATCTGGGTGACACGGGCCGCTTCGATGGGTCCCAGCGTGCCCTACGGGAAAAATAACCCAAAAGACCATCTCTGGGTTGTAATTTGAGCGTCTCCGTATCTTAGACCGAGATATTTGCTGTAGGTATCGAGAGGAGTTTCGCATGAACAGGCTGAAACTCCCGTAACTCTTAGCCGATCGAAAGTTATGTCCGTTTGAAACTGCAGCTCCTGTTCCTCCGATCCGCAATTCGAGAGACAAAACAATAAATAATTCATTCACTGTTGGGTGCGATCATACCAGCACTAATGCACCGGATCCCATCAGAACTCCGCAGCTAAGCGTGCTTGGGCGAGAGCAGTACTAGGATGGGTGACCCCCTGGGAAGTCCTCGTGTTGCACCCCTTTTTCATTAATTTCTTTTTTTCTTAGTCGTACTTCTTGTTCTTTCAATTCCTCATCGTCCTATTTCCGACTCTTTCAGTCCAATCCACGGATAAAAAAGATGCAATACACTTAATCACACGACGTGAACATGCGATCTGTGTGATGCGGGCCGCTTTGGTGGGTCCCAGCGTGCCCTACGGGAAAAAGCCCCAAAAGACCATCTCCGGGTTGGAATTTGAGCATCTCCGTCTCTTAGACCGAGATGCGCGTTGTAGGTATAGAGTGGAGCTTCGCGTGAAGAGGCTGAAAGCTCCTGTAACTCTCACCCGATTGAAAATTATGTTCGTTTGAAAGTGCAGCGCCTGTTTCTTCGATCCGCAATTCGAGAGACAAAACAATAAAGAATTCATTCACTGTTGGGTGCTATCATACCAGCACTAATGCACCGGATCCCATCAGAACTCCGCAGCTAAGCGTGCTTGGGCGAGAGCAGTACTAGGATGGGTGACCCCTGGGAAGTCCTTGTGTTGCACCTCTTTTTCATTAATTTCTTTTTTTCTTACTCGTATTTCTTGTTCTTTTGATTCCTTTCCGTCCTATTTCCGACTCTTTCAGTCCAATCCGTGGATATAAAAGATGCAATACACTGAATCACATGACGTGAACGTGCGATCTGGGTGACGCGGGGCGCTTCGGTGGGTCCCAGCGCGCCCTACGGGAAAATGCCCCGAAAGACCATCTTCGGGTTGGAATTTGAGTGTCTCCGTCTCTTAGACCGAGATGCGCGCTGTAGTTATAGAGAGGAGCTTCGCATGAGCAGGCTGAAGCTCCCATAACTCTCAGCCAATCAAAAATTATGTCCGTTTGAAAGTGTAGCACCTGTTCCTCCGATCTGCAATTCGAGAGACAAAACAATAAAGAATTCATTCATTTTTGGGTGCTATCATACCAGCACTAATGCACCGGATCCCATCAGAACTCCGCTGTTAAGCGTTCTTGGAGGAGAGCAGTACTAGAATGGGTGACCCCCTGGGAAGTCCTCGTGTTGCACCCCTTTTTCATTAATTTCTTTTTTTCTTACTCGTACTTCTTGTTCTTCCGATTCCTTGCCGTCCTATTTCCGACTCTTTGAGTCCAATCCGCGGATAGAAAAGATGCAATAGACTGAAACACATGATGTGAACGTGCGATCTGGGTGACGCGGGCCGCTTTGGTGGGTCTCAGCACAAGGGAAAAACGCCCCGAAAGACCATCTTCGGGTTGGAATTTGAGTGTCTCCATCTCTTAGACCAAGATGCGCGCTGTAGGTATAGAGAGGAGCTTCGCGTGAGCATATTGAAGCTCCCGTAACTCTCAGCCGATTGAAA
Source organism: Henckelia pumila (assembly GCF_033568475.1). NCBI lineage: Eukaryota > Viridiplantae > Streptophyta > Magnoliopsida > Lamiales > Gesneriaceae > Henckelia > Henckelia pumila. Next base: position 187,383,988 of record NC_133123.1, on the reverse strand, counting down.
ATTATGTTCTTTTGAAAGTACATCGCCTGTTCCTCCGATCCGCAATTTGAGAGAGAAAGCAATAAAGAATTCATTCACTTTTGGGTGCTATCATACCAGCACTAATGCACCAGATCCCATCAAAACTCCGCACTTAAGCGTGCTTGGGCGAGAGCAGTACAAGGATGAGTGACCCCTGGGAAGTCCTCGTGTTGCACCCCTTTTTCATTAATTTCTTTTTTTCTTAGTCGTACTTCTTGTTCTTCCGATTCCTCATCGTCCTATTTCCGACTCTTTCAGTCCAATCCACGGATAAAAAAGATGCAATACACTGAATCACACGACATGAACATGCGATCTGTGTGGCGCGGGCCGCTTTGGTGGGTCCCAGGGCGCCCTACGGGAAAAACGCCCCAAAAGACCATCTCCGGGTTGGAATTTGAGCGTCTCCGTCTCTTGGACCGAGATGCGCGCTGTAGGTATAGAGTGGAGCTTCACGTGAAGAGGCTGAAAGCTTCTGTAACTCTCAGCCGATTGAAAATTATGTTCGTTTGAAAGTGCAGCACCTGTTTCTTCGATCCGCAATTCGAGAGACAAAACAATAAAGAATTCATTCACTGTTGGGTGCTATCATACCAGCACTAATGCACCGGATCCCATCAGAACTCCGCAGCTAAGCGTGCTTGGGCGAGAGCAGTACTAGGATGGGTGACCCCTGGGAAGTCCTTGTGTTGCACCTCTTTTTCATTAATTTCTTTTTTTCTTACTCGTATTTCTTGTTCTTCTGATTCCTTTCCGTCCTATTTCCGACTCTTTCAGTCCAATCCGTGGATATAAAAGATGCAATACACTGAATCACATGACGTGAACGTGCGATCTGGGTGACGCGGGCCGCTTCGGTGGGTCCTAGCGCGCCCTACGGGAAAATGCCCCGAAAGACCATCTTCGGGTTGGAATTTGAGTGTCTCCGTCTCTTAGACCGAGATGCGCGCTGTAGTTATAGAGAGGAGCTTCGCATGAGCAGGCTGAAGCTCCCATAACTCTCAGCCAATCAAAAATTATGTCCGTTTGAAAGTGTAGCGCCTGTTCCTCCTATCTGCAATTCGAGAGACAAAACAATAAAGAATTCATTCATTTTTGGGTGCTATCATACCAGCACTAATGCACCGGATCCCATCAGAACTCTGCTGTTAAGCGTTCTTGGAGGAGAGCAGTACTAGAATGGGTGACCCCCTGGGAAGTCCTCGTGTTGCACCCCTTTTTCATTAATTTCTTTTTTTCTTACTCGTACTTCTTGTTCTTCCGATTCCTTGCCGTCCTATTTCCGACTCTTTGAGTCCAATCCGCGGATAGAAAAGATGCAATAGACTGAAACACATGATGTGAACGTGCGATCTGGGTGACGCGGGCCGCTTGGTGGGTCTCAGCACAAGGGAAAAACGCCCCGAAAGACCATCTTCGGGTTGGAATTTGAGTGTCTCCATCTCTTAGACCAAGATGCGCGCTGTAGGTATAGAGAGGAGCTTCGCGTGAGCATATTGAAGCTCCCGTAACTCTCAGCCGATTGAAAATTATGTTCTTTTGAAAGTACATCGCCTGTTCCTTCGATCCGCAATTTGAGAGAGAAAGCAATAAAGAATTCATTCACTTTTGGGTGCTATCATACCAGCACTAATGCACCAGATCCCATCAAAACTCCGCACTTAAGCGTGCTTGGGCGAGAGCAGTACAAGGATGAGTGACCCCTGGGAAGTCCTCGTGTTGCACCCCTTTTTCATTAATTTCTTTTTTTCTTAGTCGTACTTCTTGTTCTTCCGATTCCTCATCGTCCTATTTCCGACTCTTTCAGTCCAATCCACGGATAAAAAAGATGCAATACACTGAATCACACGACATGAACATGCGATCTGTGTGGCGCGGGCCGCTTTGGTGGGTCCCAGTGCGCCCTACGGGAAAAACGCCCCAAAAGACCATCTCCGGGTTGGAATTTGAGCGTCTCCGTCTCTTGGACCGAGATGCGCGCTGTAGGTATAGAGTGGAGCTTCACGTGAAGAGGCTGAAAGCTCCTGTAACTCTCAGCCGATTGAAAATTATGTTCGTTTGAAAGTGCAGCACCTGTTTCTTCGATCCGCAATTCGAGAGACAAAACAATAAAGAATTCATTCACTGTTGGGTGCTATCATACCAGCACTAATGCACCGGATCCCATCAGAACTCCGCAGCTAAGCGTGCTTGGGCGAGAGCAGTACTAGGATGGGTGACCCCTGGGAAGTCCTTGTGTTGCACCTCTTTTTCATTAATTTCTTTTTTTCTTACTCGTATTTCTTGTTCTTCCGATTTCTCGCCGTCCTATTTCCGACTCTTTCAGTCCAATCCACGGATAGAAAAGATGCAATACACTGAATCACATGACGTGAACGTGCGATCTACGTGACGCGGGCCGGTTCGGTGGGTCCCAGCACGCCCTACGGGAAAAACGCCCCGAAAGACCATCTCCGGGTTGGAATTTGAGTGTCTCCATCTCTTAGACCGAGATGCGCGGTGTAGTTATAGAGAGGAGCTTCGCATGAGCAGGCTGAAGCTCCCATAACTCTCAGCCAATCAAAAATTATGTCCGTTTGAAAGTGTAGTGTCTTTTCCTCCGATCTGCAATTCGAGAGACAAAACAATAAAGAATTCATTCATTTTTGGGTGCTATCATACCAGCACTAATGCACCGGATCCCATCAGAACTCCGCTGTTAAGCGTTCTTGGGGGAGAGCAGTACTAGAATGGGTGACCCCCTGGGAAGTCCTCGTGTTGCACCCCTTTTTCATTAATTTCTTTTTTTCTTACTCGTACTTCTTGTTCTTCCGATTCCTTGCCGTCCTATTTCCGACTCTTTGAGTCCAATCCGCGGATAGAAAAGATGTAATAGAATGAAACACATGACGTGAACGTGCGATCTAGGTGACGCGGGCCGCTTTGGTGGGTCTCAGCGCAAGGGAAAAACGCCCCGAAAGACCATCTTTGGGTTGGAATTTGAGTGTCTCCATCTCTTAGACCAAGATGCGCGCTGTAGGTATAGAGAGGAGCTTCGCGTGAGCATATTGAAGCTCCCGTAACTCTCAGCCGATTGAAAATTATGTTCTTTTGAATGTACAGCGCTTGTTCCTCCGATCCGCAATTCGAGAGAGAAAGCAATAAAGAATTCATTCACTTTTGGGTGCTATCATACCAGCACTAATGCACCAGATCCCATCAAAACTCCGCAGTTAAGCGTGCTTGGGCGAGAGCAGTACAAGGATGGGTGACCCCTGGGAAGTCCTCGTGTTGCACCCCTTTTTTATTAATTTCTTTTTTTCTTACTCGTACTTCTTGTTTTTCCGATTCCTCGTCGTCCTATTTCCGACTCTTTCAGTCCAATCCACGGTTATAAAAGATTAAATACACTGAATCACACGACGTGAACGTGCGATATGGGTGACGCGGGCCGCTTCAGTGAGTCCCAGCGCGTCCTAGGGGAAAAACTCCCCGAAAGACCATCTTCGGGTTGGAATTTGAGCGTCTCCATCTCTTAGACCGAGATGTGCGCTGTAGGTATAGAGAGGAGTTTTGCGTGAGCAGGTTGAAGCTCCCGTAACTCTCAGCCAATCGAAAGTTATGTCCGTTTGAAAGTGCAGCGCCTGTTCCTCCGATCCGCAATTTGACAGACAAAAGAATAAAAAATTCTTTCACTTTTGGGAGCTATCATACCAGCACTAATGCACCGGATTCCATCAGAACTCCGCAGGTAAGCATGCTTGGGCGAGAGTAGTACTAGGATGGGTGACCCCCTGGGAAGTTCTCGTGTTGCACCACTTTTTCATTAATTTCTTTTTTTCTTACTCGTACTTCTTGTTCTTCCGATTCCTCGTCGTCCTTTTTCCGACTCTTTCAGTCCAATCTGTGGATATAAAAGATGCAATACACTAAATCACAAGACGTAAACGTGCGAGTTGGGTGACACGGGCCGCTTCGGTGGGTCCTAGCGCGCCCTACGGGAAAAAATCCCCGAAAGACCATCTTTGGGTTGGAATTTGATAGTCTCTTTCTCTTAGACCGAGATACGCGATGTAGATATTGGTAGGAGCTTCGCGTGAGCAGGCTGAAGCTCCCATAACTCTCAGTAGATCGAAAGTTATGTCCGTTTGAAACTGAAGTTCTTGTTCCTCCGATCCGCAATTCGAGAGACAAAAAAATAAAGAATTCATTCACTGTTGGGTGCGATCATACCAGCACTAATAAACCGGATCCCATCAGAACTCCTAAGTTAAGCGTGCTTGGGCGAGAGCCGTACTAGGATGGGTGACCCCTTGGGAAGTCCTTGTGTTGCACCCCTTCTTCATTAATTTTTTTTTCTTACTCGTATTTCTTGTTCTTCCTATTCCTCATCGTCCTATTTCCGACTCTTTCAGTCCAATCCGCGGATAGAAAAGATGCAATAGACTGAATCATACAATGTTAACATGCAATCTGGATGACGCGGGTCACTTCGGTGGGTCCCAACATGCCCTACGGGAAAAATGCCCCAAAAGACCATCTTCGGGTTGGAATTTAAGCGTCTTCGTCTCTTAGACCGAGATGCCCGCTGTAGGTATCGAGAGAAACTTCGCGTGAGCAGGTTGAAGCTCCAGTAACTCTCAGCCGATCGAAAGTTATGTCCGTTTGAAAGTGCAGCGCCTGTTTCTCCGATCCGCAATTCGAGAGACAATACAATAAAGAATTCATTCACTGTTGGGTGTGATCATACCAGCACTAATGCACCGGATCCCATCAGAATTCCGAAGTTAAGCGTGCTTGGGCGAGAGCAATACTAGGATGGGTGACCCCTTTGGAAGTCCTCGTGTTGCAGCCCTTTTTCATTAAATTTTTTTTTTTACTCTTGCTTCTTGTTCTTTCGATTCCTCGCTGTCCTATTTCCGACTATTTCAGTCCAATCCGCGGATAGAAAAGATGCAATAGACTGAATCACAAAACGTGAACGTGCGATCTGGGTGATGTGGGCCGCTTTGGTGGGTCCCAGTGCGCCCTACGGGAAAAATGCACCGAAAGACCATCTTCGGGTTGGAATTTGAGAGTCTCCGTCTCTTAAACGAGATGCGCACTGTAGGTATCGAGAGGAGCTTCGCGTGAGAATGCTGAAGCTCCCTTAACTTTCAGCAGATCGAAAGTTATGTCCGTTTGAAACTGCAGCTCCTGTTCCCCCGATCCGCAATTCGAGAGACAAAACAATAAAAATTCATTCACTGTTGGGTGCGATCATACCAGCACTAATGCACCGATCCCATCAGAACTCCGAAGTTAAGCGTGGTTGGGCGAGAGCAGTACTAGGATGGGTGACCCCCTGGGAAGTCCTCGTGTTGCACCCCTTTTTCATTAATTTCTTTTTTTCTTACTCGTACTTCTTGTTTTTCCGATTCCTCGCCGTCCTATTTCCGACTCTTTCAGTTCAATCCGTGGATAGAAAAAATGCAATAGACTTAATTACACGATGTGAACGTGCGATCTGGGTGACGCGGGCTGCTTCGGTGCGTCCCAGCGCGCCCTACGGGAAAAACTCCCCAAAAAGCCATCTCCGTTTTGTAATTTGAGCATCTCCGTCTCTGAGACCGAGATACTTGCTGTAGTTATCGAGAGGAGCTACGCGTGAGCAGGCTGAAGATCACGTAACTCTTAGCCGATCGAAAGTTATGTCCGTTTGAAACTGCAGCTCCTGTTCCCCCGATCCGCAATTCGAGAGATAAAACAATAAAGAAATCATTCACTGTTGTATGCGATCATACTAGCACTAATGCAACAGATCCCATCAAAACTTCGAAGTTAAGCGTGCTTGGGCGAGAGCAGTACTAGGATGGGTTACCCCTTGGGAAGTTCTCGTGTTGCACCTCTTTTTTCATTAATTTCTTTTTTTCTTACTCGTACTTCTTGTTCTTTCGATTCCTCGCCATCCTATTTCCGACTCCTTCAGTCCAATCCACAGATAGAGAAGATGCAATAGACTGAATCATACGATGTGAACGTGCAATCTCGGTGACGTGGGCCGCTTCGATGGGTCCCAGCGTAACATACGGAAAAAATGCCCCGAAAGACCATCTCTATTTTGGAATTTGAGCGTCTCCGTCTCCTTAACCGAGATATGCACTATAGGTATTGAGTGGAGATTCGCGTGAGCAGGCTGCAGCTCTAGTAACTCTCAGCCGATCGAAAGTTATGTCTGTTTGAAACTGCAGCTCCTATTCCTCTGATCCGCAATTCGAGAGACAAAAAAATAAAGAATTCATTCACTGTTGGGTGCGATCATACCAGCACTAATGCACTGGATCCCATCAGAACTCCGAAGTTATGCGTGTTTGGGCAAGAGCAGTACTAGGATGGGTGACCCCCTGGGAAGTCCTCGTTTTTCACCCCTTTTTTTATTAGTTTCTTTTTTTCTTACTCGTACATCTTGTTCTTCCGATTCCTCTCCGTCCTATTTCCGACTCTTTCAGCCCAATCCGTGGATATAAAAGATGCAATAGACTGAATCACATGACGTTAACGTGCGATCTGGGTGACGCGGGCCACTTCGGTGGGTCCCAGCACGCCCTACGGGAAAAATGCACCCAAAGACCATCTTCGGGTTTGAATTTGAGCTTCTCCGTCTCTTAGACCGAGATACGCGCTGTAGGTATCGAGAAGAGCTTCGCGTGAGCAGGCTGAAGCTCCCGTAACTCTCAGCAGATCGAAAGTTATGTCCGTTTGAAACTGCAGCTCCTGTTCCTCCGATCCGCAATTCGAGAGACAAAACAATAAAGAATTCATTGACTGTTGGGTGCGATCATACTAGCAATAATGCACCGGATCCCATCAGAACTCCGAAGTTAAGCGCGCTTGGGCGAGAGCAGTACTAGGATGGGTGACCCCCTAGGAAGTCCTCGTGTTGCACCCCTTTTTCATTAATTTCTTTTTTTCTTTTTCGTACTTTTTTTTTTTCCGATTCCTCGCCGTCCTATTTTCGACTCTTTCAATCCAATCCGCGGATAGCAAAGATGCAATAGACTTAATCACACGACGTGAACGTGCGATCGGGGTGATGCGGGCCGCTTCGGTGCGTCCCAGCGTGCCCTACGGGAAAAACTCCCCAAAAAACCATCTCCGTTTTGTAATTTGAGCGTCTCCGTCTCTTAGACCAAGATACTTGTTGTAGGTATCGAGAGGAGCTTCGCGTGAGCAGGCTGAAGCTCCCGTAACTCTTAGCCGATCGAAAGTTATGTCCGTTTGAAACTGCAGCTCATGTTCCTCCGATCCGCAATTCGAGAGACAAAACAATAAAGAATTCATTCACTGTTGGGTGTGATCATACCAGCACTAATGCACCGGATCCCATCAAAACTCCGAAGTGAAGTGTGCCTGGGCGAGAGCAGTACTAGGATGGGTGACCCCCTGGGAAGTCCTCGTGTTGCAACCCATTTTTCATTAATTTCTTTTTTTCTTACTCGTAGTTCTTGTTCTTTCGATTCCTCGCCATCCTATTTCCGACTCTTTCAGTCCAATATGCGGATAGAAAAGTTGCAATAGACTGAATCATACGATGTGAACGTGCGATCTGGGTGACGCGGGCCGCTTCGGTGGGTCCCAGCGCGACATACGGGAAAAATGCCCCGAAAGACCATCTTCTTTATGGAATTTGAGCGTCTCCGCCTCTTTAACCGAGATACGCACTATAGGTATCCAGTGGAGCTTCGCGTGAGCAGGCTGAAGCTCTAGTAACTCTCAGCCGAACGAAAGTTATGTCCGTTTGAAACTGCAGCTCCTGTTCCTCCGATCCGCAATTCGAGAGACAAAAAAATAAGAATTCATTCACTTTTGGGTGCGATCATACCAGCACTAATGCACCGGATCCCATCAGAACTCCGAAGTTATGCGTGCTTGGGCAAGAGCAGTACTAGGATAGGTGACCCCCTGAGAAGTCCTCGTGTTGCACCCTTTTTTTTATTAGTTTCATTTTTTCTTACTCGTACATCTTGTTCTTCCGATTCCTCTCCATCCTATTTCCGACTCTTTTGAAAGAGTGGGTGCCCTGTGAGCCAACTTGTGGCTAAGGGCTTTGATGACTCTTTGTATAAACAATCTTTTGTTTAATATAATTTACACTTTTATTAATGGCAATGACTTTATCTTTCTTCATATTGTTATATTGTGATATACTATTGTTGTTTTGATAAAGACCTTGAATATACTATAGTGTATGTAAGATGTGGTAGAACATGGGGATGTCTATCATGAAACACATCTTATAGTCACTGTATATTCTAAACAGTTCCTAGTCGATTGAGCCGTCCGATAATAAGGATAAGGATTGCTCGAGTTTGAGACTAGCATTTGCGATGCAGAGTACCACGTTTCATTGGTAAGGAACATAGAGATGTTCGAAGCATGCAAATGGATACGATGAATGATCGAACTACCCTATCCGGACTTTCCAAGTGGTTATCACTTATCGAGTGGATAAAGTCCGCGGTTTTGGTTGTACACCATTAGTCCTTATTACTTGAAACATCATTGAGACTCTATATGCTAGTACTGTGCTTTGACTCATTTACCGACTCTATTGGGGTCATCAGGTGTCGGGATTGGGTACAGTTACAACACATATAGGAGTCGATGCTTTGTTGTCAAGGATTCACCACATACTTGCGAGTGTGGATATCCTATGCGTTATGAGGAGATATTAGTGTGACGAATCTCTGGCCAGAGTACATGATGTGTTTTAAGAAATTGTTTCTTAGTAGCACATGAGATGTCACTATTTGATCTTCAAGATGTATTGCATAGTTATCGAATCTCGAACGACTCTCGATTTACCAATGGTTGTTGATTCGATCGGGATATATGGATGAAGGGACCGTACTGTACGCTAACCAAAATCTATTGGTTCTTGCAGGCACTATCAGTGATACCTAGGGAATCATGGGGCGATGTTGCTAGGCGCTCTTACCATGATTCGATGGGAAAGTCGGAAATTGTTGTTCCGAGTCACAAGGAGTTGTGAGCCCACGACTAGCTGTATCCCTGAACCATTGAGGGTCACACAGAGTAATGGATTTTTAATCCCCGTTGAGATAGTTAAATTTAAAGAGTTAAATTTAATGAACAAAGAAGTTGGACTTCTTATTTAAGAGTAGAGGAGTAAGATTTCCTAAAATGACATAGGGATGGGCATTTTTGGAAACCACTGAATTCGGATTCAGAAAATTTATCTTGACTCTAAAAGATGCAGAAATGGTTTCTGTGAACATTTGTGAAATTGGTTTATCAATCTGAGTCACGATGAATTTTATATTAATTTTTGAACATGCGGGCTTTGCTTGTCGGGCTTGAACTTATGGCTAATGGGCCCTAAGCTGTTAGCAGCCCACATTATAAATAAGTTATTGCAGTACAGAAATTAGATAACAGAGGTCACAAAATATTTTTGAAAACCCTAGCCTTGTTTTCTCGGAAGTGGCCGCCCCCTTCCCCTCTGCTCGGGAAAATCCAGCCTGTGAATTTTGAATTTGCAGTCTGGTTTAACGGATCAAATTCGTTAATTCTCTTCGTAGAAACTTCTGATATATTTTCTAGTGCAATCTATCAGAGGGATTAAATCTCTGTTCGTGGACCTGATTGAAGAACAGTTCGTCCATCAGTTCCTAGGAGATACAACAAGAGCAGAGCAATCTGTTGGTGTCCATAATCTCGATTCGAGATTGGAGGTAAAAATTTATAATTGTTATTTAATTTTTACACACACAATTTAATCGTAAAGTTTTGATACCCATTATGGAATCGTTCCATATAAAAATTTTAAACTTCCGCTGCACCGGGTATCAATTCTGATTGATCTGATCGCCGTTCTCCAACAGTGGTATCAGAGCCAGGTTGCTCAGATCAAGCGATTAAATTAATCGATTGTACAAATTTTTTTTTTTAAGCCTCGGTTTTTGAAACAAAATAACTTTTTTAAATTAAAAATTTTTCGGGCAAAAACACGGGAAGCGAGAGTCGCTGCCCTAGGGGAAGCCGGGCTGCCCGGAAGGGGCGCGGGCAGCCCGGGAGCGTCCCGGGCGGCCCGCGGAAAAATTAATTTTAATTTTAAAATTAAAATTTTAATATGTTAAAATTCTATTTTTGGTCCGATCGAAAATTCTTTTTTGATTGGTCTACGAGGCGTCGGATCGAATTGTTCGAGTCCGAAAATTTTAAAATTGATTTTTGGATAAATTTGAATTTTTTGAAAATTTATAGATTTTATCCGTTAAATCAGATTTTATGAAATAAATTATTTTTGGTACAATTGATGATAAGATATGATCTTATGAAAATATTGAGTAAAATATGATTTTATGTATAAAATTGGATTTTATATGTAAAATATGATTTTATTTGATAAAAAGATAAAATATGATTTTGTATGTAAAATAAGATTTTATGTATGAAATATGATTTTATCCTTTTAAATTTAAATTGCCATTGCATGTTATCCAATAAATTAATTTTGAATTAAATATTATTGGATAAGGATGATCGATTGCCATGACCAATTTTGTAGGTGTATGTTCGGAATTTACAGTTGTTTTTATTGTTGTTGGATTTATTAATGGGCCTGGTTTATGGCCCAATATGAATGTCATATGTAATAAAAGTGGGCCTGGTTTATGGCCCGTTCCCACCCCTTGAAATGTATCCCCTACTTGTCATGGTTATTTATTGTAAATACATTAGACTTAGTGGGAGATGAAGATTTGAAGACGGAGGTGGGCCCAGCAGACAATAAAGACTGAAGAAATGTAAATTGGAAGCTCAATGTAATAGGATTGCATTGCATACCTGCATATTACCTAGGATTGGACTTAGAATCGTGATTGGCAACCATGGGTCGATTAGAAATGGAATCGATCATCCTATATAATATGTGATATTATAGTTGTATGCATGTTTTAGACAAAATTGTATGAATCCGGCAAGCATACAAATTTTTAAAATGATGAGACAAATTTTCAAAATTAAAATCCCTCATTTAAATATGATTTAAAATTGATATCAAGATAAATAAAGGAAATTTAAAATTGTTTAAATGTTCCTACCTTCCATCAACGATCAATCATGAGATGCTACCCGCGGATACGGTCCGGCTCATATTATTGGGGGGGCCCGTTCGTCGGAAAGTTGTACATTGGATCGACACATGTTGTAAGTTGGGTGGAACTCCCATGGGATCGGCTCATATTATTGGAGGATCCACATGGCGACCGTCCATCACAACTTAATATTGATGTGTCATCTTGACATGTCACAATAAACGACGTCATATTATTGGGCCCTTATTGGACATGAGGTAAAAACGTGGAGGTTGCTTTGGAAGCAATTGGGCTCTACCTTTTGAAAATTATGGTTGGCTGATATTATTCGGGACCATAGTTTGTCAATTGGACTCCATGTTCTCACTAAGGAAAACAGTTTCCCGTTTTCACTAGAGGGTAGTGAAATTGTTAAAATAGTGGGAGTGAGATTCATAAAATAAATTTCGCCTATTTTATGTCTTAGTAAATTAATTAAACAATCACTGATAATTGTCTGTTTCTTTTCAGTATTTCATAAAGATGAATTCGCGTAATCCACTATTCTCTATCCTCGAACAAAATAAATTGACTGGCGCAAACTATACGGAATGGTTCCGTAAGTTGAAGATTGTCTTGACTTCGGAGAAGATGCTCTACGTGTTAGAAAATCTCCTCCGAAGGAAGCACCAGCTGATGTAAGTCCGGAAGAGTTGGCCAAACTTGATACATGGTGGGACCATGATTTCAAGGCCAAATGATATATGCAAGCCTCGATGTCTGATGAACTCCAGAGGCGATTTGAGGATACCGTGAATGCTGCTGACATTCACGTACAACTCAAGGAACTTTTTGGGGCTCAATCGAGAGCTGAAAGGTTCGCTACTGTAAAAGAGATAATGACGTGTCGCATGCGTGAAGGGACTTTGGTCCGTGATCATGGGGTACGAGTGATTTGGCTCATACAGAAGTTGGTAACGCTTGATTTGGTGTTGGAGCATGAACTCAACGTGGACTTATTACTTCTATCTCTTCCTTCTTCGTTTGACGGATTTGTGGTGAATTTCAATATGAACAAGATAGAGGCCTCCCTAGAAGAGATGGTCAATATGCTTGTAACATATGAATCCACTTTAAAGAAGGATAAACCGGCTTTCTTGGTGGGCTCCTCTTCTTCTGCTAAGAAGGGGCCAAGTACAAAGGGTAAGAAACGTTCTGCCCCACCCAAGAAAACCGAACCCGAGAAGAAGTACAAGACAAAGGCTTCAAACATGGAAAAGTCCAAGGATGTTTGCCATTACTGCAAGAATCCCGGTCATTGGAAACGTAACTGCAAGGAATATCTAGAGCAGTTGCGAACTGCGAAGGGTATGTTCTATATTGAAATAAATGTTTCACTTAATACTACTTCTTGGGTATTGGATACCGGATGTGAATCTCACATTTTCAATGATTTGCAGGTGATGACAAGAAGTCGCAGGCTTAGAATGGGTGAGACCCAGCTGAGGCTCGGAAATGGTTCCAGAGTTGAAGCTAAAGCTGTGGGAGATGTTTATTTAATTTTGCAGAACGATTTTAAGTTACTTTTGAGAGATGTTTTATTTGTTCCAGATTTGATTAAAAACATTATTTCTGTTTCTATGCTTGATAGAGATGGTTATTCTTGCAATTTTGTGAATGGGATTTGCAATATTTACAAGAATGAATGTTTGATTGGAAATGGACAACTTGAAAACGATCTATATAACTTAAAATTAAAAGACGTTCCAATAAATTATGTTGATAAACCGGTAACAACAAACAAAAGGAAAATCGATAGTCAAAACCCGGCAAACCTTTGGCATGCTAGGCTAGGTCATATTTCCTCAAGGAGGATGAACAAGCTAGTGGGAGAGGGCATGTTTGATATGTCTGATATTAACTCTCTACCTACTTGTGAGTCCTGCCTGAAAGGAAAAATGACTAAATCTCCTTTTAAGGGGAAACCTGAGCGTAGTCAAAATCTGTTGGATTTGATCCATACAGATGTTTGTGGTCCATTTAGAATTGGTACTAAATTTGGCCAGACCTACTTCATTACCTTTACTGATGATTATTCAAGGTATGGGTATTTATATTTAATGAAATATAAGTCTGAAGCATTTGAAAAGTTCAAAGAATTCAAGGCTGAAGTAGAAAACAAGCTAGGTAAAAGTATTAAAGCACTTCGATCGGATCGAGGTGGAGAATACTTAAGTAACGAGTTTTTAGACTATCTGAAAGAGAATGAGATTCTCTCTCAGTGGACTCCTCCTATGACACCTCAGCTGAATGGTGTATCGGAACGTCGTAATCGAACTTTGTTGGACATGGTTCGATCCATGATGAGCTTCACTAAGCTTCCACCTTCGTTTTGGGGCTATGCGCTTGAAACAGCGGTATTGTTGTTGAACAACGTCCACACCAAAGCAGTGGACAAAACACCATACGAGTTATGGAATGGCAAAGCTCCTAAGTATTCGTACTTGAGGATTTGGGGATGTCCTGCTTACGTGAAGCAGACAGTGGGAGATAAGTTGGATAGTCGATCCACATTATGTTATTTTGTAGGGTATCCGAAGAATTCAATCGGATATTATTTCTATCATCTTACTGAAACAAAGGTGTTTGTTTCAAGGAATGCCACCTTCTTGGAGAAGGAGTTCTTATTGGATAAGAAAGGCGAGATGATGGAACTCGAAGAAATTCGAGAAGAACCCAAAATACAAAATAATGATCCTACACCTCAGGAACCATTGATAGACACGCCTATACCTAGAAGATCCAAGAGGACTTCTAGACCTCCCATTCGATATGGTCTTCTTCTTGAAGGGGATCAAGATGAACCCGATGTTGGATGTGATCCAAGAAACTTCAAAGAAGCAATTTCTGATGCGGATTCAAATTTATGGCTTGAAGCTATGCAGTTGGAAATAGATTCGATGCATACAAACCAAGTTTGGTCTTTAGTAGATCCTCCCGATGGAATTGTTCGAATAGGGTGTAAATGGATCTACAAGAGAAAGCTTGGGCCTGATGGTAAGGTATTGACCTACAAGGCGCGATTGGTGGCGAAAGGTTATACTCAAAGACAAGGAGTTGACTATGATGAAACCTTTTCACCAGTTGCAATGTTCAAGTCCATAAGAATCCTTATTGCCATAGCTGCTTGGTATGACTATGAGATATGGCAAATGGATGTGAAGACTGCATTTCTTAATGGAAACATTAAGGAAGAGATCTATATGACGCAGCCTGAGGGATACACATCCATGGGAAGCGAGCATAAGGTATGCAAGCTTCAGAGATCAATCTATGGTCTAAAACAAGCATCAAGAAGTTGGAACCATAAATTTGATGAAACAATAAAGGATTTTGGTTTCATCAAGAACCCGGAGGAACCGTGCGTGTACAAGAAAGTAGTTAAGGATGCTGTGACATTCTTAGTACTTTATGTTGATGACATCCTACTCATTGGGAATGATGTAGGGATGTTGCAGTCAACAAAGATATGGTTATCAGGTAGATTCTCGATGAAGGATTTGGGTGAGGCATCCTATATTCTAGGGATATAGATCTATAGAGATAGATCTAAGAGAATGATAGGACTCACTCAAGCAACCTACATCGACACCATATTGAAACGGTTTTCAATGGATGGGTCCAAGAGAGGACATCTACCTATGTGTCATGGAGTTTCTCTATCCAGGTCTATGTGTCCCAAGACTGATGAAGAGATAGAGAAAATGACACATGTACCATATGCGTCAGCCATTGGTAGTATCATGTATGGGATGATATCTACCAGACCGGATGTAGCATTTGCTCTGAGTGTCACGAGCAGATATCAAGCTAATCCCGGTCAAATGCATTGGAAAGCCGTGAAGGACATTCTTAAGTACTTACGAAGGACTAAGAATATGTTCATGGTATATGGAGGAAGAGAACTAAAATTGGAAGGCTATACCGACTCTAGCTTCCAAAGTGACGTGGATGACTCGAAGTCAACCTCTGGATTTGTGTTCATGCTCAATGGCGGTGCTGTCTCTTGGAAGAGTTCCAAGAAGGACACCACAGCGGATTCCACCACTGAGGCAGAATACATTGCATCATCAGCTGCTGCTAAAGAGGCCGTTTGGATGAGGAATTTCATCCAAGAGTTGGGCGTTATTCCGGAAGTTGTTGGTCCAGTCCCGGTGTACTGTGACAACACGGGTGCCATTGCTCAGGCAAAGGAACCAAGGTCTCATCAAAGATCCAAACACGTACTGAGGAAATACCACATCATCCGGGAGATCGTGGAAAGAGGAGACATCACTGTCGAAAGAGTGGCCTCTGCAGACAATATCGCTGATCCACTTACTAAGCCCTTGCCAGGACCATTATTTGACAAACATCGCGAAGCAATGGGTCTACGTAGTATGACTAGTTGGCTTTAGGGCAAGTGGAAGATTGAAAGAGTGGGTGCCCTGTGAGCCAACTTATGGCTAAGGGCTTTGATGACTCTTTGTATAAACAATCTTTTGTTTAATATAATTTACACTTTTATTAATGGCAATGACTTTATCTTTCTTCATATTGTTATATTGTGATATACTATTGTTGTTTTGATAAAGACCTTGAATATACTATAGTGTATGTAAGATGTGGTAGAACATGGGGATGTCTATCATGAAACACATCTTATAGTCACTGTATATTCTAAACAGTTCCTAGTCGATTGAGCCGTCCGATAATAAGGATAAGGATCGCTCGAGTTTGAGACTAGCATTTGCGATGCAGAGTACCACGTTTCATTGGTAAGGAACATAGAGATGTTCGAAGCATGCAAATGGATATTCATACGATGAATGATCGAACTACCCTATCCGGACTTTCCAAGTGGTTATCACTTATCGAGTGGATAAAGTCCGCGGTTTTGGTTGTACACCATTAGTCCTTATTACTTGAAACATCATTGAGACTCTATATGCTAGTACTGTGCTTTGACTCATTTACCGACTCTATTGGGGTCATCAGGTGTCGAGATTGGGTACAGTTACAACACATATAGGAGTCGATGCTTTGTTGTCAAGGATTCACCACATACTTGCGAGTGTGGATATCCTATGCGATCTGAGGAGATATTAGTGTGACGAATCTCTGGCCAGAGTATATGATGTGTTTTAAGAAATGGTTTCTTAGTAGCACATGCGATGTCACTATTTGATCTTCAAGATGTATTGCATAGTTATCGAATCTCGAACGACTCTCGATTTACCAATGGTTGTTGATTCGATCGGGATATATGGATGAAGGGACTGTACTGTACGCTAACCAAAATCTATTAGTTCTTGCAGGCACTATCAGTGATACCTAGGGAATCATGGGGCGATGTTGCTAGGCGCTCTTACCATGATTCGATGGGCAAGTCGGAAATTGTTGTTCCGAGTCACAAGGAGTTGTGAGCCCACGACTAGCTGTATCCTTGAACCATTGAGGGTCACACAGAGTAATGGATTTTTAATCCCCGTTGAGATAGTTAAATTTAAAGAGTTAAATTTAATGAACAAAGAAGTTGGACTTCTTATTTAAGAGTAGAGGAGTAAGATTTCCTAAAATGACATAGGGATGGGCATTTTTGGAAACCACTGAATTCGGATTCAGAAAATTTATCTTGACTATAAAAGATGCAGAAATGGTTTCTGTGAACATTGGTGAAATTGGTTTATCAATCTGAGTCACGATGAATTTTATATTAATTTCTGAACATGCGGGCTTTGCTTGTCGGGCTTGAACTTATGACTAATGGGCCCTAAGCTGTTAGCAGCCCACATTATAAATAAGTTATTGCAGTACAGAAATTAGATAACAGAGGTCACAAAATATTTTTGAAAACCCTAGCCTTGTTTTCTCTGAAGTGGCCGCCCCCTTCCCCTCTGCTCGGGAAAATCCAGCCTGTGAATTTTGAATTTGCAGTCTGGTTTAACGGATCAAATTCGTTAATTCTCTTCGTAGAAACTTCTGATAGATTTTCTAGTGCAATCTATCAGAGGGATTAAATCTCTGTTCGTGGACCTGATTGAAGAACAGTTCGTCTATCAGTTCCTGGGAGATACAACAAGAGCAGAGCAATCTGTTGGTGTCCATAATCTGGATTTGAGATTGGAGGCAAAAATTTATAATTGTTATTTAATTTTTACACACACAATTTAATTGTAAAGTTTTGATACCCATTATGGAATCGTTCCATATAAAAATTTTAAACTTCCGCTGCACCGGGTATCAATTCTGATTGATCTGATCGCCGTTCTCCAACATCTTTCAGTCCAATCCGCGGATAGAAAAGATGCAAAAGACTGAATCACACGACGTGAACGTGCGATCTGGGTGACGCGGGCCACTTCTGTGGGTCCCTGCGCTCCCTACAAAAAAAATGTCTCCAAAGACCATCTCCAGGTTTGAATTTGAGCTTCTCCGTCTCTTAGTGATAAGTGTATTTTATACACTTAATTTATATATGATTTTAATTATTAATTATTTGTTTCGAGCAGATTTATGTGGGTGTTTTGTTGTTTTTGTGAGTGTAGGAAATTATTGATTTTATGTGGAAATGAGAGGAAAAAGGAGAAAAGAAGAATAAAAGAAAGGAAAAAGAAAAGAAGAGAAAATTGAAGAAAAGAAAAGAAACGTACAGTAAAGAGAGGTTAATGGGCCTTTTGTTATTGGGACAAGAGAATTCTTATCAGCGCTCCTTGTTAGCGTTTCTTCAAGAGCTAACGCGCAATGCTATGTTTCTGGGAGAATTGGAAATTACGAGTTGAAGGCGCGCCCGCGCCGTCTATTGAGCGTCCGCCCCGTTGCTGATTTGGAAATTTTAATTATTTCGGGTAATTAATTCTATGAGCTTTTTGAAGGGCTTTTGCTGAGAAGTATAAAAGGATTTTTATCTGAAAATAAGAGAAGAGAGCCACCACACACTCATAATACAGAAATCAGAGAATTGATCGTGTGATTTTCCTGAGGATTTTTATGGAGCTTAACTGAAGAACGAAGACGGAGTTTGATAGTCCGGACACGGCGTCGACGATGGATTTGTTTCTTATGTTTTATTTAATTCTGAACATGTTTGGATTTATTATTTATTGTTTTCAGAATTTAATTATGAACTAATTTTTATAGTCTAGAGGTCGGATGGAACCTGGTGTAGACGCTTTCATGAATTTTTGATTTTATTGAATTGAATTTCTTCTAGATTAATTGTTTTTTCTAGAATTGATTGTCTTTTCAATTATCTGATCAATAATTGATTTGTTATATTTATTTGAAATCATTGCTCGGGAGAGGTGATTTTGAATAAGACATTAGAAAATACACTTCTAATTATTTATACAGCTCGGGAGAGTGTATGATTTTAACAGAGCTTTTAAAGAGAACATTGTTTTGTGCTAGATCACTGCGATAAATTTTTAAAAGGAATATTGGAATTGAATTGTAGTTGATAAACATGATTTGTTGCTCGGGAGAGGGAAATAATATACGTAAGTGTTCTTGGTTATTAATTGATTGGAATTCATGAAGATTAATTAATTAGGATTGATTGTTATTGAAACCAGGTGAAATCTATACCTCTAGACCATTTTTTTCTGATTGATTATTCCTGAAAGTTGTGTGCGTGCTATCTAAAATCATCTTAATTATTTTATTTTTATTGCAAAATTCTTGATTATTGATTTTTTAAATAAAGTTTAGACTATTTTAATTACAAGTACTAAATATTTTCATTTTACTTCCTGTGGGATCGATATCTGAATTATTCACTATAATAAAACTTGACACTCGTACACTTGCGAGGAAATTTCACAACAAGTTTTTGGCGCCGTTGCCGGGGAGTAAATTTTGATTATTTTTTTAGTCTTGTTACCAATTAGTCTAGATTTTAATTTAGAGTTTTTTTTTATTTTAAGTTACTAATTAATTTTTTCTTATCTTTTAATTGAAGTCTATGCAATGATCTCAAAGTGCTAATTCTCTATTGTTTGATCCGGAGATCGAGCGCACTGCACGTGCTTTAAGACGAGCTAGAAGAGAAGAAATTGAAAGAATGGCTGAACAAGAAGCAAATCAAGCTCCCCTAGTGCCTATTAGAGATCACTTCAGACCGATGATCCAGACTCACTATTTTGGAATTGCTCGAGGAACTATCAATGCAAACAATTTTGAGCTGAAGCCTGCATTGATCAACATAGTTCAACAGAACCAATTTTATGGGAGCGCCACTGCCGATCCTTATCTACACCTACGCACCTTTTTGGAGATAACCGATACGGTAAAAATTAATGGTGTGTCTGAGGATATTATATGCTTATGCTTGTTTCCGTTTTCTCTCAGGGATCAAGCCAGAAGTTGGTTGCAATCACTGCCGCTTGGAAGCATCACTACTTGGGAGGTGATGGCAGAAAAATTTCTTGCAAAATATTTTCCTCCTGTCAAAACCACCCAACTGAAGATCGAGATCAGCACCTTTCGGCAGATGGATTCTGAACAGCTTTACGAGGCGTGGGAAAGGTATAAAGAATTATTAAGATGTTGTCCTAACCACAATTTTGCAGATTGGGAATAGATCGAGTGGTTTTACAATGGACTGAATGCGCCTACAAGGATGAATGTCGATTCTGCTGCTGGAGGTACTATATTTGCGAAGGATCATGTTCAGGCTTATGATATGTTGGAGGAGATGACGGTCAATAGTTTCCAATGGCCATCTGAGCGTATAGGAGTAAAGAAGCCGGCTGGAGTGTATGCAGTGGATCCTCTCATGTCCATCACTGCTCAATTATCTGCACTGACTACATAGGTAGCTTCTTTGAATAAAATTAATGTTGCAGATTCAACTGGAGTTGAAGGATCACCGACCATAGAGCAAGTCAATTATATAAATCCAAATGGCTACCAAGGATATGGAGGCTATATAGGTAACCCTGTCCCAAATACTTATCATCCTAGCTTGCGTAATCATGAAAATTTTTCGTATGCTAACAATAAAAATGTGCTAAATCCTTCGGGATTCAATACAAACAAGGATGAGGGTAAGCAGTCGTTGGAGGATGTGGTTAGTACTTTTGTGCAGGAATCAGGTAAGAGGATGGCAAGAACTGAGTCTCGACTTGACAGTTTGGAGACGCACATGGCCAACATGGGCGCAGTGTTGCAATCCATGGAGACTAGTATTGGGCAGTTGGCGAACGCACTGAAGGACAACAATTGCAGCCAGTTCCCTAGCAATACTGAGGTGAATCCCAAGGAGCAGTGCAATGCCATCGAAGTGCGGAGTGCCAAAGACGTTGGAGTTCAAATTCCTACTGTTGCGGATAAGAAACTTGAGGAAAAAGTTGAGGAGAAAGAGAAGGAGCTTGAATCTGAGCCAAAACCGATGTATAAGCCTTCACTTCCATACCCGCAAAGGTTCAAGAAGAAAGCATTGGACGAGAAATTTTCCAAGTTCTTGGAGATTTTTAAGAAGATTCACATCAACATTCCCTTTGCTGAAGCTTTGGAGCAAATGCCGAATTATGCGAATTTCATCAAGGAGGTGATGTCCAAGAAGAGGAGGCTGCTAGAGAACGAGGTAGTGAATTTAACGGAAGAGTGCAGTGTAAGAGTGGGTGCCCAGTGAGCCAACTGTGTGGCTATGGGCTTTGTTGACTCTTTGTATAAACAATCTTTTGTTTAATATTATTTACACTTTTATGGCAATGACTTTATATTACTTCATATTGTTATATTGTGATATACTATTGTTGTTTTGATAAAGACCTTGAATATACTATAGTGTATGTAAGATGTGGTAGAACATGGAGATGTCTATCATGAAATACATCTTATAGTCACTGTATATTCTAAAACCGTTCCTAGTCGATTGAGCCGTCTGATAATAAGGATAAGGATCGCTCGAGTTTGAGACTAGCATTTGCGATGCGGAGTACCACGTTTCATTGGTAGGGAACATGGAGATGTTCGAAGCATGCAAATGGATATTCATAGGATGAATAGTCGAACTACCCTATCCGGACTTTCCAAGTGGTTATCACTTATCGAGTGGATAAAGTCCGCGGTTTTGGTTGTACACCATTAGTCCTTACGACTTGAAACATCATGGAGACTCTATATGCTAGTACTGTGCTTTGACTCGTTTACCGACTCTGAGGGGGTCATCAGGTGTCGAGATTGGGTACAGTTACGACACATATAGGAGTCAATGCATTGTTGTCAAGGATTCACCACATACTTGCGAGTGTGGATATCCTATGCGATCTGAGGAGATATTAGTGTGATAAATCTCTGGCCAGAGTAATTGATGTGATTTAAGAAATGGTTTCTTAGTAGCACATGCGATGTCACTAATTTGATCTTCAAGATGTATTGCATAGTTATCGAATCTTGAGCGACTCTCGATATACCAATGGTTGTTGATTCGATCGGGATATATGGATGAAGGGACCGTACTGTACGCTAACCAAAATCTACTGGTTCTTGTAGGCACTATCAGTGATACCTAGGGAATCATGGGGCGATGTTGCTAGGCGCTTTACCATGATTCGTTGGGCAAGTCGGAAAGTGTTGTTCCGAGTCACAAGGAGTTGTGAGCCCACGGCTAGCTGTATCCCTGAACCATTGAGGGTCACACAGTGTAATGGAGTTTTAATCCCCGTTGAGATAGTTAAATTTAAAGAGTTAAATTTAATGAACTAAGGAGTTGGACTTCTTAAATAAGAGTAAGGGAGTAGGATTTCCTAAAATGACATAGGGATGGACATTTTTGGAAACCACTGAATTCGGATTCAGGAAAATTTATTTTGACTTTAAAATGTGCAGAAATGGTTTCTGTGCACATTGGTGAAATCAGTTCATCAATCGGAGTCACGATGAATTTTATATTAATTTCTGAACGAGCGGGCTTTGCTTGTCGGGCCCCAGCTTATGACTAATGGGCCCTAAGGTGTTAGTGGCCTGCATTATAAATAAGTTATTTCAGTACAGAAATTACACACAACAGCTCATAATTTTTGAGAAGCAAAAATCGAACCCTAGCCTCTCAAAAGTTTCGGCCGTCCCCTCCCTGTCCTCTGCCCGAGAAAATTCCGGTCTGTGATTTTGAATCGCAGTAAGGAATAACGAATCAAATTCGTGTATTCTCTTCGCAGAAAACTTCTGATAGATTTTCTAGTGCAATCTATCAGAGGGATTAAACCTCTGTTCGTGGACCTGATTGAAGGCGTTCATCGGTTCCAGGGAGAGACAACAAGAGCAGAATTGTTCTGTTGGTGTCCATTAATCTCGTTGCGAGATTTGAGGTAAAATTTATTTAACTGTTATTTAAATTTTATGCACACACGTAATTCAATCGATGAACGGTTGATACCCATACCATGGAAACGTTCCATGAAAAATTTTTAAACTTCCGCTGCACCGGGTATCAATCGTAATTGGTCTGGGAACTCGCCAGTTTTCCAACAGTGGTATCAAAGCCAGGTTGCTCAGATCAATCGATTGAATTAATCAATTGTACAAAATTTTTGAGTCTCGGTTTTTGAAACAAAATAAATATTTTTAATAAAAAAATTTTTTTTCCGGGGGCGAAACCCGGGCAGCGATTGGATCGCTGCCCGGAAGGGGCAGCGATGGTCGCTGCCCCCAGGGGCGGCGCACGGCGCCGCCCAAAGGGGGCGCACGGCGCCGCCCAGGGCAGCGCTGTGCGCTGCCCAGCGCAGCGCTGGGCGCTGCGCAGGGCAGCGCTCGGCGCCGCCCAGCGGCGGCGCCAGGCGCCGCCAGGGCAGCAAGCGTTGCTGCCCTAAGGGGGCAGCCGGGCTGCCCCGGCCCGCGCCCCGGGTGCGGGCCAACCCGGGAGTGTCCCGGGTGGCCCGCGGGAAAAAATTAATATTTTATTAAAAATTAATTTTAATATGTCAAAATTTTATTTTTGGTCCGGTCAAAAATTGTTTTTGATTGGTTCACGAGATTTCGGATCGAATTGTTCGAGTCCGTAAATTTTAAAATTGATTTTGGATAAATTTGAATTTTTGGAAAATTTTAATATTTTATCCGTAAATTGAATTTTGAAATCAATTATTTTGGTACAATTGATGATAAGATATGATCTTATGATATATTGAGTAAAATATGATTTTATTTGTAAAATTGGATTTTATAGATAAAATATGATTTTATTTGATATGGAGATAAAATATGATTTTATATGTGAAATGTGATTTTATATATAAAATATGATTTTATCTTGTTTAAATTTGAATTGCCACAGCATGTTATCCAATAAATTAATTTTGAATTAAATGTTATTGGATAAGGATGATCGATTGCCATGACCAATTTTGTAGGTGTATGTTAGGAATTTACATTTTGTCTTTATTGTTGTTGGTTTTATTAATGGGCCTGGTTTATGGCCCGATATGAATGTCATATGTAATAAAAGTGGGCTTGGTTTATAGCCCGTTCCCACCCCCTAAAAATGTATCCCCTACTTGTCATTGTTATTTATTGTAAATACATTAGATTTAGTGGGAGATCAAGATTTGAAGATGGTGGGCCCAGCAGACAATGAAGACTGAAGAAATGTAAATTGGAAGCATATGTAATAGGATTGCATTTGCATACTGCATATTACCTAGGATTGGACTAAGACCCGTGATTGGCAACCACGGGTCAATTAGAAATGGAATCGATCATCCTATATAATATGTGATATTATGATTGTATGCATGTTTAGACATAAATTGCGTGAATCCGGCAATGCATGCAATAAATTAAATATGATGAGACAAATATTTTTATAAATAAAATCCCTCATTTTAAATATGATTTAAAATTTATATCAAGATAAATAAAGGAAATTTAAATATTGTTTAAATATTCCTACCTTCCATCAACGGTCAATGTATGTGATGCTACCCGCGGATACGGTCCGGCTCATATTATTGGGGGGGGCCCGTCCGTCGGAAAGCTGTACATTGGATCGACAAATGTTGTAAGTTGGGTGGAACTCCCATGGGATCGGCTCATATTATTGGGGGATCCACATGGCGACCGTCCATCACAACTTAATATTGATGGGTCATCTTGACATGTCACTTTAAACGACGTCATATTATTGGGCCCTTATTGGACATGAGGTAAACACATGGGGGTTGCTTTGGAAGCAATTGGGCTCTACCTTTTGAGAATTATGGTTGGCTGATATTATTCGGGACCATAAGTTTGTCAATTGGACTCCATGTTCTCACTAAGGAAAAAGTTTCCCGTTTTCACTAGAGGGTGGTGAAATCGTTAAAATAGTGGGAGTGAGATTCATAAAATTAAATTCGCCTATTTTATGTCTTAGTAAATTGTTAAACAATCATTGATATATGTCTGTTTTCCTTTTCAGTATTTCATACAATGAATTCGCGAAATCCTTTATTCTCGATCCTCGAACAAAACAAGCTGACTGGCGCCAACTATACGGAATGGTTCCGGAAGTTGAAGATTGTCTTAACTTCGGAGAAAATGCTCTACGTGTTAGAGAAAGCACCTCCGAAGGAAGCACCAGCTGACATAAGTCCGGAGGAATTGGCCAAACATGATGCATGGTGTGACCATGACATCAAGACCAAATGCTATATGCAAGCCTCGATGTCTGATGAACTCCAGAGGCGATTTGAGGCACGGTGAATGCTGCTGACATTCACGCGCAACTCAAGGAACTTTTTGGGGCTCAGTCGAGGGCTGAAAGGTTCTCTACTGTTAAGGAGTTGATGACGTGCCGCATGCGTGAAGGGACTTCGGTCCGTGATCATGGGGTACGAGTGATTTGGCTCATACAGAAGTTAGCGACCCTTGATTTGGTGTTGGAGCATGAACTCAATGTGGACTTGTTGCTTCTATCTCTTCCTTCCTCATTTGATGGATTCGTGATAAATTTTAATATGAACAAGATAGAGGCCACCCTTGAAGAGATGGTCAATATGCTCGTTACATATGAATCCACACTTAAGAAGGATAAGCCAGCTTTCTTGGTGGGCTCCTCATCTTCTGCAAAGAAGGGGCCAAGTATGAAGGGCAAGAAACGTTCTGCCCCACCCAAGAAAGTGGAACCCGAGAAGAAGCAAAAGACAAAGGCTTCAAACAATGGAAAATCCAAGGATGTTTGCCATTACTGCAAGAAGCCGGGTCATTGGAAGCGCAACTGCAAGGAGTATCTTGAGCAGTTGGGAACTGCAAAGGGTATGTTCTATATCGAAATAAACATGTCACTTAATACAACTTCTTGGGTATTGGATACCGGATGTGGATCTCACATTTGCAATGATTTGCAGGTGATGACAAGAAGTCGCAGGCTTAGAATGGGTGAGACCCAGCTGAGGCTCGGGAATGGTTCCAGAGTTGAAGCTACGGCCATTGGAGATGTTTGTTTGATATTGCAGAACGGTTTTAAATTATTGTTGAGAGATGTTTTATTTGTGCCAGATTTAATTAAAAACATTATTTCTATTTCTATGCTTGATAGAGATGGTTATTCTTGTAATTTTGTGAATGGGATTTGCAGTATTTACAAGAATGAATGTTTAATTGGAAATGGACAACTTGAAAACGATCTATATAATTTAAAACTAAAAGACGTTCCAGTGAATTGTATTGACAAACCGGCAACAACAAACAAAAGGAAAATCGATAGTCAAAACCCGGCAAACCTTTGGCACGCTAGACTAGGTCATATTTCCTCAAGGAGGATGAACAAGCTAGTGGGAGAGGGCATGTTTGATATGTCTGATATTAACTCTCTACCTACTTGTGAATCCTGCCTAAAAGGGAAAATGACTAAATCTCCTTTTAAGGGGAAACCTGAGCGTAGTCAAAATCTGTTGGATTTGATCCATACAGATGTTTGTGGTCCATTTAGAGTTGGGACTCAACATGGCCACACCTACTTCATTACCTTTACTGACGATTATTCAAGGTATGGGTATTTATATTTAATGAAATATAAGTCTGAAGCATTTGAAAAGTTCAAAGAATTCAAGGCTGAAGTAGAAAACAAGCTAGGTAAAAGTATTAAAGCACTTCGATCGGATCGAGGTGGAGAATACTTGAGTACCGAGTTTTTGGACTATCTAAAAGAGAATGGGATTCTCTCTCAGTGGACTCCTCCTATGACACCACAGCTTAATGGTGTATCGGAGCGTCGTAATCGAACTTTGTTAGACATGGTTCGATCCATGATGAGCTTCACTGAGCTTCCACCTTCGTTTTGGGGCTATGCGCTTGAAACGGCGGTATTGTTGTTGAATAAAGTCCACACTAAAGCAGTGGACAAAACACCATACGAGTTATGGAATGGCAAAGCTCCTAAGTATTCGTACTTGAGGATTTGGGGATGTCCTGCTTACGTGAAGCGGACAGTGGGAGATAAGTTGGATAGTCGATCCAGCCTGTGTTATTTTGTGGGGTATCCGAAGAATTCAATCGGATATTATTTCTATTATCCTGCTGAAACAAAGGTGTTTGTTTCACGGAATGCCACCTTCTTGGAGAAGGAGTTCTTATTGGATAAGAAAGGCGAGATGATGGAACTCGAAGAAGTTCGAGAAGAACCCGAAATACAAAATAACGATCCCACACCTCAGGAACCATTGCTGGACACGCCTGCACCTAGAAGATCCGAGAGGACTTCTAGACCTCCAGTTCGATATGGTCTTCTTCTTGAAGAGGGTCAAGATGAACCCGACATTGGATGTGATCCAAGAAGCTTCAAGGAAGCAATTTCTGATGCGGATTCGAATTTATGGCTTGAAGCTATGCAGTCTGAATTGGATTCGATGCATACTAACCAAGTCTGGTCTTTAGTGGATCCTCCCGATGGAATTGTTCCAATAGGGTGTAAATGGATCTACAAAAGAAAGCTTGGGCCTGATGGTAAGGTATTGACCTACAAGGCGCGATTGGTGGCGAAAGGTTATACTCAAAGGCAAGGAGTTGACTATGATGAAACCTTTTCACCAGTTGCTATGTTCAAGTCCATAAGAATCCTTATTGCCATAGCTGCATGGTATGACTATGAGATATGGCAAATGGATGTGAAGACTGCTTTTCTTAATGGAGACATTAAGGAAGAAATCTATATGAAGCAGCCTGAGGGGTTCACATCCATGGGAAGCGAGCATAAGGTATGCAAGCTTCAGAGATCAATTTATGGTCTAAAACAAGCATCAAGAAGTTGGAACCATAAATTTGATGAAACAATAAAAGATTTTGGTTTCATCAAGAACCCGGAGGAACCTTGCGTGTACAAGAAAGTAGTTAAGGATGCGGTAACATTCTTAGTACTTTATGTTGATGACATCCTACTCATTGGGAATGATGTAGGGATGTTGCAGTCAACAAAGATATGGTTATCAGGTAGATTTTCGATGAAGGATTTGGGTGAGGCATCCTACATTCTTGGGATACAGATCTATAGGGATAGATCTAAGAGAATGATAGGACTCACTCAATCAACCTACATCGATACCATATTGAAACGGTTTTCAATGGATGGGTCCAAGAGAGGACATCTACCCATGTGTCATGGAGTTTCTCTATCCAAGTCTATGTGTCCCAAGACTGATGCAGAGATAGAGAATATGACACATGTACCATATGCGTCAGCTATAGGTAGTATCATGTATGGGATGATATCTACCAGACCGGATGTAGCATTTGCTCTGAGTGTCACGAGCAGATATCAGTCTAATCCTGGTCAGATGCATTGGAAAGCCGTGAAGGACATTCTTAAGTACTTGCGAAGGACTAAGAATATGTTCATGGTTTATGGAGGACGAGAACTCAAACTGGAAGGCTATACCGACTCTAGCTTCCAAAGTGATGTGGATGACTCGAAGTCAACCTCTGGATTTGTGTTCATGCTCAATGGCGGTGCTGTCTCTTGGAAGAGTTCCAAGCAGGACACCACAGCGGATTCCACCACTGAGGCTGAATACATTGCAGCATCAGCTGCTGCTAAAGAGGCCGTTTGGATGAGGAATTTCGTCCAAGAGTTGGGCGTCATTCCTGAATTTGTTGGTCCAGTCCCGGTGTACTGCGACAACACGGGTGCCGTTGCTCAAGCAAAGGAACCGAGGTCTCATCAAAGATCCAAACACGTACTGAGGAAATACCACATAATCCGGGAGATTGTGGAAAGAGGAGACATCAGGGTCGAACGAGTGGCCTCTGCAGACAATATCGCTGATCCACTTACTAAGCCTTTGCCAGGACCATTGTTTGACAAACATCGCGAAGCAATGGGTCTACGTAGTATGACTAGTTGGCTATAGGGCAAGTGGGAGATTGTAAGAGTGGGTGCCCAGTGAGCCAACTGTGTGGCTATGGGCTTTGTTGACTCTTTGTATAAACAATCTTTTGTTTAATATTATTTACACTTTTATGGCAATGACTTTATATTACTTCATATTGTTATATTGTGATATACTATTGTTGTTTTGATAAAGACCTTGAATATACTATAGTGTATGTAAGATGTGGTAGAACATGGAGATGTCTATCATGAAATACATCTTATAGTCACTGTATATTCTAAAACCGTTCCTAGTCGATTGAGCCGTCCGATAATAAGGATAAGGATCGCTCGAGTTTGAGACTAGCATTTGCGATGCGGAGTACCACGTTTCATTGGTAGGGAACATGGAGATGTTCGAAGCATGCAAATGGATATTCATAGGATGAATAGTCGAACTACCCTATCCGGACTTTCCAAGTGGTTATCACTTATCGAGTGGATAAAGTCCGCGGTTTTGGTTGTACACCATTAGTCCTTACGACTTGAAACATCATGGAGACTCTATATGCTAGTACTGTGCTTTGACTCGTTTACCGACTCTGAGGGGGTCATCAGGTGTCGAGATTGGGTACAGTTACGACACATATAGGAGTCAATGCATTGTTGTCAAGGATTCACCACATACTTGCGAGTGTGGATATCCTATGCGATCTGAGGAGATATTAGTGTGATAAATCTCTGGCCAGAGTAATTGATGTGATTTAAGAAATGGTTTCTTAGTAGCACATGCGATGTCACTAATTTGATCTTCAAGATGTATTGCATAGTTATCGAATCTTGAGCGACTCTCGATATACCAATGGTTGTTGATTCGATCGGGATATATGGATGAAGGGACCGTACTGTACGCTAACCAAAATCTACTGGTTCTTGTAGGCACTATCAGTGATACCTAGGGAATCATGGGGCGATGTTGCTAGGCGCTTTACCATGATTCGTTGGGCAAGTCGGAAAGTGTTGTTCCGAGTCACAAGGAGTTGTGAGCCCACGGCTAGCTGTATCCCTGAACCATTGAGGGTCACACAGTGTACTGGAGTTTTAATCCCCGTTGAGATAGTTAAATTTAAAGAGTTAAATTTAATGAACTAAGGAGTTGGACTTCTTAAATAAGAGTAAGGGAGTAGGATTTCCTAAAATGACATAGGGATGGACATTTTTGGAAACCACTGAATTCGGATTCAGGAAAATTTATTTTGACTTTAAAATGTGCAGAAATGGTTTCTGTGCACATTGGTGAAATCAGTTCATCAATCGGAGTCACGATGAATTTTATATTAATTTCTGAACGAGCGGGCTTTGCTTGTCGGGCCCCAGCTTATGACTAATGGGCCCTAAGGTGTTAGTGGCCTGCATTATAAATAAGTTATTTCAGTACAGAAATTACACACAACAGCTCATAATTTTTGAGAAGCAAAAATCGAACCCTAGCCTCTCAAAAGTTTCGGCCGTCCCCTCCCTGTCCTCTGCCCGAGAAAATTCCGGTCTGTGATTTTGAATCGCAGTAAGGAATAACGAATCAAATTCGTGTATTCTCTTCGCAGAAAACTTCTGATAGATTTTCTAGTGCAATCTATCAGAGGGATTAAACCTCTGTTCGTGGACCTGATTGAAGGCGTTCATCGGTTCCAAGGAGAGACAACAAGAGCAGAATTGTTCTGTTGGTGTCCATTAATCTCGTTGCGAGATTTGAGGTAAAATTTATTTAACTGTTATTTAAATTTTATACACACACGTAATTCAATCGATGAACGGTTGATACCCATACCATGGAAACGTTCCATGAAAAATTTTTAAACTTCCGCTGCACCGGGTATCAATCGTAATTGGTCTGGGAACTCGCCAGTTTTCCAACATGCAGTGCGGTGCTCCAAAAGAAGATGCCACAAAAGCTTAAGGATCCAGGGAGTTTTACTATTCCTTGCACTATTGGCTCTTCTTATTTTAATAATGCACTTTGCGATTTAGGAGCTAGCATTAATCTCATGCCCTTGTCTGTTTACAGGAGCTTAGGACTTGGTGAGGTGAAGCCCACCATGATTGCGTTGCAGTTGGCTGATCGATCTATCACATATCCGCTTGGAATCATTGAAGATGTTTTGGTAAAAGTAGATAAATTTATTTTTCCAGCGGATTTTGTTGTGTTAGATATGGAGGAGGATGCAAACATGCCCCTGATATTGGGAAGACCTTTCTTGGCCACTGCCGATGCCAAGATAGAGGTGAAGAGAGGTGCATTGTCAATGGGTGTGGACGGTGAGAGTGTAATTTTTAATATATTCATGAAGTCATCTAACACCCCTATTGAAAAATTATGCTTGATAGAGCCGGTTATGAATTTGGAGGGTCGTTCAAAAGCCAACATTGCGGTTGATTCATCGAACGTGAGTGTGCCAAAACCACCAAAGAAGGCCACGAAAAAAGCAAAATTTAAAAGGCGGTTCGTGTAATTTATTTGGCGAGTGAAAGAGAAAGGGAAGAATTAATCCCGTTAAAGTCGGGCTGACGACTTTAAACCAAGCGCTACTTGGGAGGCAACCCAAGCATTTTCTTTTATTTTATTTTATTTGTTTTTATTTTTAGTTTATTTAATTTTTGTTATTTAATTGTTTTAAGTATTTTTTTTATTTATTTTATATTTTTGAGCTAATTTTTCTTAATTTTCAAAAATTTGCAGGCTCCAGAAATCTCAAATTCGAGCAAGAGGCGCGCCCGCCCCATTTATGGGAGCGCCCGCGCCTTACCTGGACAAAAGTGGATTTATTTTGCGACTTAAAGGTGCGCCCGCGCCACTACATTCGAGCACCCGCGCCTCCCCTTCGTTGCACTAATACACGAACAGCGCATGACACCTGCCTAACTTGCGCCAACAAGATCATGCGATAGCTCTTCCACCAGCGCAATCGCGCCCCTACAGCGCTGCATCCTAGCGCTAACGCGCTCCTTAATAGCGAACTCTTAAGCGCTAACGCGCATCTCCTAGCGCTATCGCGCTCTTAAACAGCGCTCCTCATCAGCGCTATCGCGCTCTTCACTAGCGCAACATCAAGCGCTATCGCGCGATTGAACAACGCATGATTAGGTGCTATCGCGCACGCATTACTTTAGAAGTTTAAAAGCCCACTCCAGAGTCTACTCCTTCCAGACTTTAGAAATCACGATCCCTCGTTCGAGTCCATCTTCAAATCTCACACACTGGCACGATCATCGTAAATCCTCCACTCAAAAAAATATCATCATCTCAAGGATTTTGATCTTGATTATAAGGCAGAGATTCTCAGAATTGGTCTTACTCCATCTACGCTTGTTTCTGGGAATTTGGAGAATTTGGAAAATGTTATTCGTGAACGGTACAAAAGCTGAAATTTTATCTATTACATTTGATTCGTGATAAATGTTGTGATTTGAGGCTATTGGGTTGTCTGAGCTGTGGTGTTGAGTACGTTTGATGCAGTGAAATTCTATATCATTTTATTCGTGCCTACCAAGTGTTTGTTGAATTGCTTGGGTTGTATTTGAACGTTGGTTGCTGGAATTGTTTGGAGTTTAGTGCATTGTTTGAGGCATTTGATTTGATTTGAGTTGAATTATTGAGTTACAATGCCACCGAAAACCAAAGGGAAAGGAGAAATTTCTTCATCCTCTGCTGCTTCATATGATAGACACAGATTTTGGAATGCTACAGCAGAGGAGTATTGTTTTGATGTAATGGAGCGAGGGATGCACAAAGAAAGAGGAATGAGTTTGAGAGAGCATAGTGCGTCGGCGTTAATTGAAGCTAAGAGAAGAGGTTGGGAGACATTTGTGAGGAGTCCACCAGATGCTGTTATATCATTGATTCATGAGTTTTATGCAAATTTGATGGTCAAAGACGTGAATCTGAAAGTTCGAGTTCGAGGGAAATTGGTGCCTTTTGATAAGAGTACAATTAACCATCTCTATGAAATGCCGGATTTGGACATTTCTGATGATGATTATGAGGTATTTAAGAATGAGTCATATCCAGAGAATATTGTAATTCAGACTTTGTGTCATGATGGGGCGGAATGGAAGAGGAATGCAAAGGATGAAGCTGTTACATTTCCATCCATCTTTCTTAGACGAGAAGCGAATAATTGGCATGAGTTTGTGGCTGCCAGAATTTTGCCATCTGGGCATACATCTGATGTGACTAAGGTTAGAGCTGGTCTTGTGTACTGCATTGTCACTGGAAAATCTGTTGATGCTAGGAGGGTGATTCAGGAGTCTATTATTGCTGCAGTTAGGGGTTCCTCGACTATCAGTTTACCCCACTCGTCTTTGATTACTCAACTTTGCCGGTTAGCTGGTGTTGTGTGGGATGATACGGAGCAGATTCTTCCAATTCGAGGTCCTATAAGAATTACTGGTGCATTGAGATGGGACAAGAAGAAGAAAGCAGCCAGTACTTCTGAACAGGCAGCTGAACCACCGCAACCCTCGGAGCCACTACCACACTTTGAGCCAGCACCTTCCCATTTGGAAGGACCTATGTCACTACCGACGCATCCAGCCACTGAGTATTCTACTCGTGATGATTCTACGGCCGTGCTTACTCAGATGAAGAAGCAGTGGAAGATGATGCAAGCACATATGACATATATGCATGACTTCACTGCTGCTCTCGCCCAGAATTATCCGCCCACTGTTGTGCCTTATCCACCTCCTCCGCAGTGGTCTTCTGATGATACTGCTGCTGCTGCACCTTCTTTCCATGGAGATGATGATGATGACGCCGAGTCCTGATGCTTGGTGTCGAAGGTATGAGTCCCTTGTTCTTTTTATTGTTTTTAATCATTAGGGACAATGATTACATTAAG
This sequence comes from Henckelia pumila, assembly GCF_033568475.1. Classification (NCBI taxonomy): domain Eukaryota; kingdom Viridiplantae; phylum Streptophyta; class Magnoliopsida; order Lamiales; family Gesneriaceae; genus Henckelia; species Henckelia pumila. Next base: position 187,350,689 of record NC_133123.1, on the reverse strand, counting down.
TTTGGGGGGTGAATCAATGTTTGATTTAGTTGTTTGGTTGTTTGGTTGAAAGTTGAGTTTTGAATTTCATAGATAAAATTTTGTTGAGTTTAGTTGTTTTTGGTTGAGTTGAGTTGAATTTAAAAGAAGTTGAGAAATATATGGATGCATGGCCAATGAAAAATATTTTTGTGCTATAACTGAAATCCATGATTGTCTACCTATCTGACAAATATTTTTGAAAATATGGAACCAATTAGATGAACAATTTCCTATATACTCTGTGATTAATACTTGAATCTGATTTTTGAGACATACAGACATAGATATGATTGAGGCATTGTTTGAAATTTTTGGGCCTAATTTTCATTGAATTTATCCTTATTTGCCCATTTGAGCTACACTTGTATATTAGTACATTGAGGTACGAGAAAATCTGAATTTTTTTGTGAAAATCATCGTTAACTGCTGATGATTATTTTTTCTGCACTGATTGAGATTTGTATGATTTAATTGTGGATTGAGACTTGTCTAGAACTAGTTCGAACACTCTTCGAGGCGAAATACGGGCAAAATTGAGATTAGGAATGATTTAGGCGATTTTTCTGAATTCGTTTGAGCCTTTCAAGCTACCTATTACTATTTTATCCCTAGTACCTTGTTTGAGCTTTATTGAAAATCGAATGGCATGCATGTAAACATGTGATAAACCCCCATTCGTAATTATTTCAAGGTCCTACATTGACTACCTGAATAGCCTATACACTATTTCCTACCTTTAAGGGAGTAATTTGAATGCTAAAATGTTTTATGCTCCTAGTTTTATTTGTGAGAAAAAGGATTGGTGTGGTGGATGAATTGAAAAGATGAAAAAAAAGGTAGTAGAAAAAAGAGTTGAAAAATGTGGTTGAAAAAGTTGTGAAAGAAAGAAAAAATTTGTGAGAGAGTTGTGAAAAAGTTGAGAAATGAAATGAAGGAAGAAAGAATGTGAAATTGTGAATGAAAAAGGAGTTGAAGTTAGAATGAGCATAAAAATATGAATTACTCCTTATTTTGAATTCTTATCCTTCATTTGTAGCCATGAGCCAGGCCTTACATTATAAGCTGAATAAGTCCTATTGACCGAGTCTCAGTTGCCCAATATACTAGTGGAGAAGAGTTGCGAGAATTTAGCCTATGGACTGTTGATTGATGCTTTTAATGATTATGAATTTTGATCTAAACACTTACACACTATTATTCTTTGCATTTACCTATTTGTGAGTGTTTTTTATTAATATCCTATATTTGATCTTATGCTATCCTTGAAAAGTCCTCATGATCTATGAATGTTTGAATTGAATTTGGAGAATGGTGTTTTGAACTTGAGTTGCGGAGATTGTGAGTTTATGCGGTTATTATTTTGTGATTGGCTAAAACTTTCAAGTGTTAGTAGGTTGGATATGATTGGATTTGATATTTTTTGAAATCATTGATGAGGCCATTGTTCCATAATATTTCTTAACTATTCTTGTTGGTTTTTGATAGAATGAGTTTTTGGAATTTAATAGTTTTGCTCGGGACTAGCAAAAATATAAGTTTGGGGGTATTTGATAAGTGTATTTTATACACTTAATTTATATATGATTTTAATTATTAATTATTTGTTTCGAGCAGATTTATGTGGGTGTTTTGTTATTTTTGTGAGTGTAGGAAATTATTGATTTTATGTGGAAATGAGAGGAAAAAGGAGAAAATATGAATAAAAGAAAGGAAAAAGAAAAGAAGAGAAAATTGAAGAAAAGAAAAGAAACGTACAGTAAAGAGAGGTTAATGGGCCTTTTGTTATTGGGCCAAGAGAATTCTTATCAGCGCTCCTTGTTAGCGTTTCTTCAAGAGCTAACGCGCAATGCTATGTTTCTGGGAGAATTGGAAATTACGAGTTGAAGGCGCGCCCGCGCCGTCTATTGAGCGTCAGCCCCGTTGCTGATTTGGAAATTTTAATTATTTCGGGTAATTAATTCTATGGGCTTTTTGAAGGGCTTTTGCTGAGAAGTATAAAAGGATTTTTATCTGAAAATAAGAGAAGAGAGCCGCCACACACTCATAATACAGAAATCAGAGAATTGATCGTGTGATTTTCCTGAGGATTTTTCTGGAGCTTAACTGAAGAACGAAGACGGAGTTTGATAGTCCGGACACGGCGTCGACGACGGATTTGTTTCTTATCTTTTATTTAATTCTGAACATGTTTGGATTTATTATTTATTGTTTTCAAAATTTTATTATGAACTAATTTTTATAGTCTAGAGGTCGGATGGAACCTGGTGTAGACGCTTTCATGAATTTTTGATTTTATTGAATTGAATTTCTTCTAGATTAATTGTTTTTTCTAGAATTGATTGTCTTTTCAATTATCTGATCAATAATTGATTTGTTATATTTATTTGAAATCATTGCTCGGGAGAGGGGATTTTGAATAGGACATTAGAAAATACACTGCTAATTATTTATACAGCTCGGGAGAGTGTATGATTTTAACAGAGCTTTTAAAGAGAACATTATTTTGTGCTAGATCACTGCGATAAATTCTTAATAGGAATATTGGAATTGAATTGTAGTTGATAAACATTATTTGTTGCTCGGGAGAGGGAAATAATATACGTAAGTGTTCTTGGTTATTAATTGATTGGAATTCATGAAGATTAATTAATTAGGATTGATTGTTGTTGAAACCAGGTGAAATCTATACCTCTAGACCGTTTTTTTCTTATTGCTTATTCCTGAAAGTTGTGTGCGTGCTATCTAAAATCATCTTAATTATTTTATTTTTATTGCAAAATTCTTGATTATTGATTTTTTAGATAAAGTTTAGACTATTTTAATTACAAGTACTAAATATTTTCATTTTACTCCCTGTGGGATCGATATCTGAATTATTCACTATATTAAAACTTGACACTCGTACACTTGCGAGGAAATTTCACAAAACTTAGACCGAGATATGCGTTCTAGGTATCGAGAAGAGCTTCGCGTGAGTAGGCTAAAGCTCCCGTAACTCTCAGCAGATCGAAAGTTATGTCCGTTTGAAACTGCAGCTCTTGTTCCTCCGATCCGCAATTCGAGAGACAAAACAATAAAAAATTCATTCATTGTTTGGTGCGATCATACCATCACTAATACACCGAATCTCATCAGAACTCCGAAGTTAAGCGTGTTTGGGCGAGAGCAGTACTAGGATGGGTGACCCCCTGGGAAGTCCTCGTGTTGCACCCTTTTTTCATTAATTTCTTTTTTTCTTACTCGTACTTCTTGTTTTTTTGATTTCTCGCCGTCATATTTCCGACTCTTTCAGTCCAATCCGCAGATAGAAGAGATGCAATAGACTTAATCACACGACGTGCGCACTACGGGAAAAATGCCCCGAAAGACCATCTCCGGGTTGTAATTTGAGCGTCTCCGTCTCTTAGACCGAGATACTTGTTGTAGGTATCGAGAGGAGCTTTGCGTGAGCAGGTTGAAACTCCCGTAACTCTTAGCCGATCGAAAGATATGTCCGTTTGAAACTGCAGCTCCTGTTCCTCCGATCCACAATTCGAGAAAAAAACAATAAAGAATTCATTCACTGTTGGGTGCGATCATACCAGCACTAATGCACCGGATCCAATCAGAACTCCGAAGTTAAGCGTGCTTGGGTGAGAGCAGTACTTGGATTGGTGACCCCCTGGGAAGTCCTTGTGTTGCACCCTTTTTTTCATTAATTTCTTTTTTTCTTACTCGTACTTCTTGTTCTTTCGATTCCTTGCAGTCCTATTTCCGACTCTTTCAGTCCAATCTGCGGATAGAAAAGATGCAATGAACTGAATCATATGATGTGAACGTGCGATCTGGGTGACGCGGGCCGCTTCGGTGGGTCCCAGCATGACATACGGGAAAAATTCCCCGAAAGACCTTCTCCGTTTTGGAATTTGAGCGTCTCCATCTCTTTAACCGAGATACGCACTATAGGTATCGAGTGGAGATTCGCGTGAGCAGGCTGAAGCTCCAGTAACTCTCAGCCGATCGAAAGTTATGTCCGTTTGAAACTGCAGCTCCTATTCCTCCGATCCGCAATTCGAGAGACAAAAAAATAAAGAATTCATTCACTGTTGGGTGCGATCATACCAGCACTAATGCACCGGATCCCATCAAAACTCCGAAGTTATGCGTGCTTGGGCAAGAGCAGTACTAGGATGGGTGACCCCCTGGGAAGTCTTTGTGTTGCACCCTTTTTTATTAGTTTCTTTTTTTTTTACTCGTACTTCTTGTTCTTTCGATTCCTCTCCGTCCTATTTCCGACTCTTTCAGTCCAATCCGCGGATAGAAAATATGCAATAGACTGAATCACAGGACGTGAACGTGCGATCTGGGTGACGCGGGCCACTTCGCTGGGTCCCAGCACGCCCTACAGGAAAAATGCTCCCAAAGAAAATCTCTAGGTTTGAATTTGAGCTTCTCCGTCTCTTAGACCGAGATACGCGTTGTAGGTATCGAGAAGAGCTTCGCGTGAGCAAGCTGAATCTCCCGTAACTCTCATTAGATCGAAAGTTATGTCTGCATGAAACTACAGCTCCTGTTTCTCCGATCCGCAATTCGAGAGACAAAACAATAAAATATTCATTTACTGTTGGGTGCGATTATACAAGCACTAATGTACCGGATCCCATCAGAACTCGTAAGTTAAACGTGCTTGGGCGAGAGCAGTACTAAGATGGGTGACCTCCTGGGAAGTCCTTGTTTTGCACCCTTTTTTCATTAATTTCTTTTTTTCTTACTCATACTTCTTGTTTTTCCGATTTCTCCCCGTCCTTTTTCCGACTCTTTCAGTACAATCCGCGGATAGAAAAATGCAATAGACTTAATCACACGACGTGAACGTGCGATCTAGGTGACACGGGCCGCTTCGGTGGGTCCCAGCGTGCCTACAGGAAAAATGCCCCGAAAGACCATCTTCGGGTTGTAATTTGAGCGTCTTTGTCTCTAAGACCGAGATACTTGCTGTAGGCATCGAGAGGAGCTTCGCGTGAGCAGGCTGAAGCTCCAGTAACTCTCAGCCGATCGAAAGTTATGTCCGTTTGAAACTACAGCTCCTGTTCCTCCGATCCGCAATTCGAGAGACAAAAAAATGTAGAATTCATTCACAGTTGGGTGCGATCATACCAGCACTAATGCACCGGATCCCATCAGAACTCCGAAGTTATGCCTGCTTGGGCAAGAGCAGTACTAGGATTGGTGACCCCCTGGGAAGCCCTCGTGTTGCACCCTTTTTTTTATTAGTTTATTTTTTTCTTACTCGTGCATCTTGTTCTTCCGATTCCTCTCCGTCCTATTTTCGACTGTTTATGTCCAATCCGCGGATAGAAAAGATACAATATACTGAATCACACGACGTGAACGTGCGATCTGGGTGACGCGGGCCACTTCGGTGGGTCCCAGCACGCACTACGAGAAAAATGCCTCCAAAGACCATCTCCAGGTTTGAATTTGAGCTTCTTCGTCTCTTAGACCGAGATACGCATTGTAGGTATCGAGAAGAGCTTCGCGTGAGTAGGCTGAAGCTCCCGTAACTCTCAGCAGATCGAAAGTTATGTCCGTTTGAAACTGCAGCTCCTGTTCCTCCGATCCGCAATTCGAGAGACAAAACAATATAGAATTCATTCACTGTTTGGTGCGATCATACCAGCACTAATGCACCAGATCCCATCAGAACTCCGAAGTTAAGCGTGTTTGGGCGAGAGCAGTACTAGGATGGGTGACCTCCTGGGAAATCCTCGTGTTGCACCCTTTTTTCATTAATTTCTTTTTTTCTTACTCATACTTTTTGTTTTTTCGATTCCTCGTCGTCTAATTTCCGACTCTCTCAGTCCAATCCGCGGATAGAAGAGATGCAATAGACTTAATCACACGACGTGAACATGCGATCTGTGTGACGCGGGCCGCTTCGGTGGGTCCCAGCGCGCCCTATGGGAAAAACGCTCTGAAAGACCATCTCCGAGTTGTAATTTGAGCGTCTCCGTCTCTTAGACCGAGATACTTGCTGTAGATATCGAAAGGAGCTTTGCGTGAGTAGGCTGAAGCTCACGTAACTCTTAGCTGATCGAAAGTTATGTCCGTTTGAAACTGCAGCTCCTGTTCCTCCGATCCGCAATTCGAGAAAAAAACAATAAAGAATTCATTCACAGTTGGGTGCGATCATACCAACACTAATGCACAAGATCCAATCAGAACTACGAAGTTAAGCGTGCTTGGGCCAGAGCAGTACTAGGATGGGTGACCCCCTGGGAAGTCCTCGTGTTTCACCCTTTTTTTCATTAATTTCTTTTTTTCTTACTCGTACTTCTTGTTCTTTCGATTCCTCGCAGTCCTATTTCCGACACTTTCAGTCCAATCCGCGGATAGAAAAGATGCAATAGACTGAATCATACGATGTGAACGTGCGATCTGGGTGACGCGGGCCGCTTCGATGGGTCCCAGCGCGACATACGGGAAAAATGCCCCGAAAGACCATCTCCGTTTTTGAATTTGACCGTCTCCGTCTCTTTAACCGAGATACGCACTATAGGTATCGAGTGGAGCTTTGCGTGAGCAGGCTGAAGCTCCAGTAACTCTCAACCGATCGAAATTTATGTCCGTTTGAAACTGCAGCTCCTGTTCCTCCGATCCGCAATTCGAGAGACAAAAAATTAAAGAATTCATTCTCTGTTGGGTGCGATCATACCAGCACTAATGCACCGGATCCCATCAAAACTCCGAAGTTATGCATGCTTGGGCAAGAGAAGTACTAGGATGGGTGACCCCCAGAGAAGTCCTCGTGTTCTACCCTTTTTTTTACTAGTTTTTTTTTTCTTACTCGTACTTTTTGTTTTTCCGATTCCTCGCCGTCCTATTTCCGACTCTTTCAGTCCAATCCGCGGATAGAAAAGATGCAATAGACTTAATCACACGATGTGAACGTGCGATCTAGTTAACGCGGGCCGCTTCGTTGGGTCCCAGCACTCCCTACGGGAAAAACGCTTCGAAAGACCATCTCCGGGTTGTAATTTGAGCATCTTCGTCTCTAAGACCGAGATACCTGCTGTAGGTATCGAAAGGAGCTTTGCGTGAGCAGGCTGAAGCTCCCTTAACTCTTAGCCGATCGAAAGTTATGTCCGTTTGAAACTGAAGCTCTTGTTCCTCCGATCCGCAATTCGAGAGACAAAACAATAAAGAATTCATTCATTGTTTTGTGCGATCATACCAGCACTAATGCACTGGATCCCATCAGAACTCTGAAGTTAAGCGTGTTTGGGCGAGAGCAATACTAGGATGGGTGACCCCCTGGTAAGTCCTTGTGTTGTTCTTTTTTCTTTAATTTCTTTTTTTCTTACTCGTACTTTTTGTTCTTAAGATTCCTCGCCGTCCTATTTCCGACTATTTCAGTCCAATCCGCGGATAAAAAATATGCAATAGACTGAATCATACGATGTGAACGTGCGATCTGGGTGACGCGGGTCGCTTCGGTGGGTCCCAGCGGGACATACGGGAAAAATGCCCCGAAAGACCATCTCCGTTTTGGAATGTGAGCGTCTCCGTTTCTATAACCGATATACGCACTATAGGTATCGAGTGGAGCTTCGCGTGAGCAGGCTGAAGCTCCAGTAACTCTCAGCCGATCGAAAGTTATGTCTGTTTGAAACTGCAGCTCCTATTCCTCTGATCCGCAATTCGAGATACAAAAAAAAATAAAGAATTCATTCACTGTTGGGTGCGATCATATCAGCACTAATGCACCGGATCCCATCAGAACTCCGAATTTATGTGTGCTTGGGCAAGAGAAGTACTAGGATGGGTGATCCCCTGGGAAGTCCTCGTGTTGCACCCTTTTTTTTTATTAGTTACTTTTTTTCTTACTCGTACATCTTGTTCTTCCGATTCCTCTCCGTCCTATTTCCAACTCTTTCAGTCCAATCCGCAGATAGAAAAGATGCAATAGACTGAATCACACGACGTGAACGTGCGATCTGGGTGACGCGGGCCACTTCGGCGGGTCCCAGCGCGCCCTACGGGAAAAATTCCCCCAAAGACCATCTCCGGGTTTGAATTTGAGCTTCTCCGTCTCTTAGAACGAGATACGCATTGTAGGTATCGATAAGAGCTTTGCGTGAGCAGGATGAAGCTCCCGTAACTCTCAACAGATCGAAAGTTATGTCCATTTAAAACTGCAGCTCCTGTTCCTCCGATCCGCAATTCGAGAGACAAAACAATAAAGAATTCATTCACTGTTGGGTGCGATCATACCAGCACTAATGCACCGGATCCCATCAGAAATCCGAAGTTAAGCGCGCTTGGGCGAGAGCAGTACTAGGATGGGAGACCCCCTGGGAAGTCCTCGTGTTGCACCCCTTTTTAATTAATTTCTTTTTTTCTTACTCGTACTTCTTGTTTTTTCGATTCCTCCCCGTCCTATTTCCGACTCATTCAGTCCAATCCGCGGATAGAAAATATGCAATAGACTTAATCACACGACGTGAACGTGCGATCTGGGTGATGCGGGCCGCTTTGGTGGGTCCTTGCGCGCCCTACATGAAAAACGCCCCTAAAGACCATCTCCGGGTTGTAATTTGAGTGTCTCCGTTTCTTAGACCGAGATACTTGCTGTAGGTATCGAGAGGAGCTTCGCGTGAGCAGGCTGAAGCTCCCGTAACTCTTAGCCGATCGAAAGTTATATCCGTTTGAAACTGCAGCTCCAGTTCCTCCGATCCGCAATTCGAGAGAAAAACAATAAAGAATCAATTCACTATTTGGTGCGATCATACCATCACTAATGCACCGGATCCCATCAGAACTCCGAAGTTAAGCGTGTTTGGGCGAGCGCAGTACTAGGATGGGTGACCCCCTGGGAAGTCCTCGTGTTGCACCCCTTTTTTCATTAATTTCTTTTTTTCTTACTCGTACTTCTAGTTCTTTCGATTCCTCGCCGTCCTATTTCCGACTCTTTCAGTCCATTCCGCGGATAGAAAAGATGCAATACACTGAATCATACGATGTGAACATGCGATCTGGGTGACGCGGGCCGCTTCGGTGGGTCCAAGCGCGCATACGGGAAAAATGCCCCGAAAGACCATCTCCGTTTTGGAATTTGAGCGTCTCCGTCTCTTTAACCGAGATACGCACTATAGGTATCGAGTGGAGCTTCGCGTGAGCAGGCTTAAGCTTCAGTAACTCTCAGCCGATCGAAAGTTATGTCCGTTTGAAATTGCAGCTCCTGTTCCTCCGATCCGCAATTCGAGAGACAAACAAATAAAGAATTCATTCACTGTTGCGTGCGATCATACCAGCACTAATGCACCGGATCCCATTAGAACTCCAAAGTTATGCGTGCTTGGGCAAGAGCAGTACTAGGATGGGTGACCCCCTGGGAAGTCCTCTTGTTGCACCCCTTTTTTTATTAGTTTCTTTTTTTCTTACTCGTACATTTTGTTCTTCCGATTCCTCTCTGTCCTATTTCCGACTCTTTCAGTCCAATCCGCGGATAGAAAAGATGCAATAGACTGAATCACAGGACGTGAACGTGCGATCTGGGTGACGCGGGCCACTTTGATGGGTCCCAGCGCGCCCTACGGGAAAAATGCCCCCAAAGACAATTTTCGGGTTTGAATTTGAGCTTTCTCTTAGACCAAGATACGCGCTGTAGGTATCGAGAAGAGCTTCGCGTGAGCAAGATGAAGCTCCCGTAACTCTCAGCAGAATGAAAGTTATGTCTGTTTGAAACTGCAGCTGCTGTTCCTCCGATCCGCAATTCGAGAGACAAAAAAATAAAGAATTCATTCATTGTTGGGTGCGATCATACCAGCACTAATGCACCGGATCCTATCAGAACTCCGAAGTTATGCGTGCTTGGGAAAGAACAGTACTAGGATGGGTGACCCCTTGGGAAGTCCTCGTGTTGCACCCCTTTTTTTATTAGTTTCTTTTTTTCTTACTCGTACATCCTTTTCTTCCGATTCCTCTCCGTCCTATTTCCGACTCTTTCAATCCAATTCGCGGATAGAAAAGATGCAATAGACTAAATCACATGACGTGAACGTGCGATCTGGGTGATGCGGGCCACTTTGGTGGGTTCCAGCGCGCCCTATGAGAAAAATGCCCCCAAAGACCATCTCTGGGTTTGAATTTGAGCTTCTCCGTCTCTTAAACCGAGATACGCACTGTAGGTATCGAGAAGAGCTTCGCGTGAGCAGGCTGAAGCTTCCGTAACTCTAAGCAGATTGAAAGTTATGCCTGTTTGAAACTGCAGCTCCTGTTCCTCCGATCTGCAATTAGAGAGACAAGACAATAAAGAATTCATTCACTATTGGGTGCGATCATACCAACACTAATGCACCGGATCCCATCAGAGCTCCGAAGTTAAGCGTGCTTGGGCGAGAGCAGTACTAGGATGGGTGACCCCCTGGGAAGTCCTCGTGTTGCACCCCTTTTTCATTAATTTCTTTTTTTCTTACTCGTACTTCTTGTTTTTCCGATTCCTCGCCGTCCTATTTCCGACTCTTTCAGTTCAATCTATGGATTGAAAAGATGCAATTAGACTTAATCACACGACGTGAACGTGCGATCTGGGTGACACGGGCCGCTTCGGTGGGTCCCAAAATGTCCTACGGGAAAAACGCCCCGAAAGACCATCTTCGGGTTGTAATTTGAGCGTCTCCGTCTCTTAGACCGAGATACTTGCTATAGGTATCGATAGGAGCTTTGCGTGAGCAGGCTGAAGCTCTCGTAACTCTAAGCCGATCGAAAGTTATGTCCGTTTGAAACTGCAGCTCATGTTCCTCCGATCCGTAATTCGAGAGAAAAATAATAAAGAATTCATTCACTGTCGGGTGCGATCATACCAGCACTAATGCACAAGATCCAATCAGAACTATGAAGTTAAGCGTGCTTGGGCGAGAGCAGTACTAGGATGGGTGACCCCCTGGGAAGTCCTCGTGTTTCACCCTTTTTTTCATTAATTTCTTTTTTTCTTACTCGTACTTCTTGTTCTTTCGATTCCTCGCAGTCCTATTTCCGACTCTTTCAGTCCAATCCGCGGATAGAAAAGATGCAATAGACTGAATCATACGATGTGAACGTGCGATCTGGGTGACGCGGGCCGCTTCGATGGGTCCCAGCGTGACATACGGGAAAAATGCCCCGAAAGGCCATCTCTGTTTTTGAATTTGACCGTCTCCGTCTTTTTAACCGAGATACGCACTATAGGTATCGAGTGGAGCTTTGCGTGAGCAGGCTGAAGCTCCAGTAACTCTCAACCGATCGAAAGTTATGTCCGTTTGAAACTGCAGCTCCTGTTCCTCCGATCCGCAATTCGAGAGACAAAAAATTAAAGAATTCATTCACTGTTGGGTGCGATCATACCAGCACTAATGCACCGGATCCCATCAAAACTCCGATGTTATGCATGCTTGGGCAAGAGAAGTACTAGGATGGGTGACCCCCAGAGAAGTCCTCGTGTTCTACCCTTTTTTTTATTAGTTTTTTTTTTCTTACTCGTACTTTTTGTTTTTCCGATTCCTCGCCGTCCTATTTCCGACTCTTTCAGTCCAATCCGCGGATAGAAAAGATGCAATAGACTTAATCACACGATGTGAACGTGCGATCTAGTTGACGCGGGCCGCTTCGGTGGGTCCCAGCACGCCCTACGAGAAAAACGCTTCGAAAGACCATCTCCGGGTTGTAATTTGAGCATCTTCATCTCTAAGACCGAGATACTTGCTGTAGGTATCGAGAGGAGCTTCGCGTGAGCAGGCTGAAGCTCCCTTAACTCTTAGCCGATCGAAAGTTATGTCCGTTTGAAACTGAAGCTCCTGTTCCTCCGATCCGCAATTCGAGAGACAAAATAATAAAGAATTCATTCATTGTTTTGTGCGATCATACCAGCACTAATGCACTGGATCCCATCAGAACTCTGAAGTTAAGCGTGTTTGGGCGAGAGCAATACTAGGATGGGTGACCCTCTGGTAAGTCCTTGTGTTGTTTTTTTTTCATTAATTTCTTTTTTTCTTACTCGTACTTTTTGTTCTTAAGATTCCTCTCCGTCCTATTTCCGACTATTTCAGTCCAATCCGCGGATAAAAAATATGCAATAGACTGAATCATACGATGTGAACGTGCGATCTGGGTGACGCGGGTCGCTTCGGTGGGTCCCAGCGGGAGATACAGGAAAAATGCCCCGAAAGACCATCTCCGTTTTGGAATGTGAGCGTCTCCGTTTCTATAACCGATATACGCACTATAGGTATCGAGTGGAGCTTCGCGTGAGCAGGCTGAAGCTCCAGTAACTCTCAGCCGATCGAAAGTTATGTCTGTTTGAAACTGCAGCTCCTATTCCTCTGATCCGCAATTCGAGATACAAAAAAATAAAGAATTCATTCACTGTTGGGTGCGATCATATCAGCACTAATGCACCGGATCCCATCAGAACTCCGAATTTATGTGTGCTTGGGCAAGAGAAGTACTAGGATGGGTGATCCCCTGGGAATTCCTCGTGTTGCACCCTTTTTTTATATTAGTTACTTTTTTTTTTACTCGTACATCTTGTTCTTTCGATTCCTCTTCGTCCTATTTCCAACTCTTTCAGTCCAATCCGCGGATAGAAAAGATGCAATAGACTGAATCACATGACGTGAACGTGCGATCTGGGTGATGCGGGCCACTTCGGCGGGTCCCAGCGCGCCCTACGGGAAAAATTCCCCCAAAGACCATCTCCGGGTTTGAATTTGAGCTTCTCCGTCTCTTAGACCGAGATACGCGTTGTAGGTATCGAGAAGAGCTTTGCGTGAGCAGGATGAAGCTCCCGTAACTCTCAGCACATCGAAATTTATGTCCATTTAAAACTGCAGCTCCTGTTCCTCCGATCCGCAATTCGAGAGACAAAACAATAAAGAATTCATTCACTGTTGGGTGCGATCATACCAGCACTAATGCACCGGATCCCATCAGAAATCTGAAGTTAAGCGCGCTTGGGCGAGAGCAGTACTAGGATGGGAGATCCCCTGGGAAGTCCTCGTGTTGCACCCCTTTTTAATTAATTTCTTTTTTTCTTACTCGTACTTCTTGTTTTTCCGATTCCTCTCCGTCCTATTTCCGACTCATTCAGTCCAATCCGCGGATAGAAAATATGCAATAGACTTAATCACACGACGTGAACGTGCGATCTGGGTGATGCGGGCCGCTTTGGTGGGTCCTAGCGAGCTCTACGTGAAAAACGCCCCTAAAGACCATCTCCGGGTTGTAATTTGAGCGTCTCCATTTCTTAGACCGAGATACTTGCTGTAGGTATCGAGAGGAGCTTCGCGTGAGCAGGCTGAAGCTCCTGTAACTCTTAGCCGATCGAAAGTTATATCTGTTTGAAACTGCAGCTCCAGTTCCTCCGTTCCGCAATTCGAGAGAAAAACAATAAAGAATCAATTCACTATTTGGTGCGATCATACCAGCACTAATGCACTGGATCCCATCAGAACTCTGAAGTTAAGCGTGTTTGGGCGAGAGCAATACTAGGATGGGTGACCCTCTGGTAAGTCCTTGTGTTGTTTTTTTTTCATTAATTTCTTTTTTTCTTACTCGTACTTTTTGTTCTTAAGATTCCTCTCCGTCCTATTTCCGACTATTTCAGTCCAATCCGCGGATAAAAAATATGCAATAGACTAAATCATACGATGTGAACGTGCGATCTGGGTGACGCGGGTCGCTTCGGTGGGTCCCAGCGGGAGATACAGGAAAAATGCCCCGAAAGACCATCTCCGTTTTGGAATGTGAGCGTCTCCGTTTCTATAACCGATATACGCACTATAGGTATCGAGTGGAGCTTCGCGTGAGCAGGCTGAAGCTCCAGTAACTCTCAGCCGATCGAAAGTTATGTCTGTTTGAAACTGCAGCTCCTATTCCTCTGATCCGCAATTCGAGATACAAAAAAATAAAGAATTCATTCACTGTTGGGTGCGATCATATCAGCACTAATGCACCGGATCCCATCAGAACTCCGAATTTATGTGTGCTTGGGCAAGAGAAGTACTAGGATGGGTGATCCCCTGGGAAGTCCTCGTGTTGCACCCTTTTTTTATATTAGTTACTTTTTTTTTTACTCGTACATCTTGTTCTTTCGATTCCTCTTCGTCCTATTTCCAACTCTTTCAGTCCAATCCGCGGATAGAAAAGATGCAATAGACTGAATCACATGACGTGAACGTGCGATCTGGGTGATGCGGGCCACTTCGGTGGGTCCCAGCGCGCCCTACGGGAAAAATTCCCCCAAAGACCATCTCCGGGTTTGAATTTGAGCTTCTTCGTCTCTTAGACCGAGATACGCGTTGTAGGTATCGAGAAGAGCTTTGCGTGAGCAGGATGAAGCTCCCGTAACTCTCAGCAGATCGAAATTTATGTCCATTTAAAACTGCAGCTCCTGTTCCTCCGATCCGCAATTCGAGAGACAAAACAATAAAGAATTCATTCACTGTTGGGTGCGATCATACCAGCACTAATGCACCGGATCCCATCAGAAATCTGAAGTTAAGCGCGCTTGGGCGAGAGCAGTACTAGGATGGGAGATCCCCTGGGAAGTCCTCGTGTTGCACCCCTTTTTAATTAATTTCTTTTTTTCTTACTCGTACTTCTTGTTTTTCCGATTCCTCTCCGTCCTATTTCCGACTCATTCAGTCCAATCCGCGGATAGAAAATATGCAATAGACTTAATCACACGACGTGAACGTGCGATCTGGGTGATGCGGGCCGCTTTGGTGGGTCCTAGCGTGCTCTACGTGAAAAACGCCCCTAAAGACCATCTCCGGGTTGTAATTTGAGCGTCTCCATTTCTTAGACCGAGATACTTGCTGTAGGTATCGAGAGGAGCTTCGCGTGAGCAGGCTGAAGCTCCTGTAACTCTAAGCCGATCGAAAGTTATATCTGTTTGAAACTGCAGCTCCAGTTCCTCCGTTCCGCAATTCGAGAGAAAAACAATAAAGAATCAATTCACTATTTGGTGCGATCATACCATCACTAATGCACCGGATCCCATCAGAACTCCGAAGTTAAGCGTGTTTGGGCGAGAGCAGTACTAGGATGGGTGACCCCCTGGGAAGTCCTCGTGTTGCACCCCTCTTTTCATTAATTTCTTTTTTTCTTACTCGTACTTCTAGTTCTTTCGATTCCTCGCCGTCCTATTTCCGACTCTTTAAGTCCAATCCGCGGATAGAAAAGATGCAATAGACTGAATCATACGATGTGAACGTGCGATCTGGGTGACGCGGGCTGCTTCGGTGGGTCCAAGCGCGCATACGGGAAAAATGCCCCGAAAGACCATCTCCGTTTTGGAATTTGAGCGTCTCCGTCTCTTTAACCGAGATACGCACTATAGGTATCGAGTGTAGCTTCGCGTGAGCAGGCTTAAGCTTCAGTAACTCTCAGCCGATCGAAAGTTATGTCCGTTTGAAATTGCAGCTCCTGTTCCTCCGATCCGCAATTCGAGAGACAAACAAATAAAGAATTCATTCACTGTTGCGTGCGATCATACCAGCACTAATGCACCGGATCCCATTAGAACTCCAAAGTTATGCTTGCTTGGGCAAGAGCAGTACTAGGATGGGTGACCCCCTGGGAAGTCCTCTTATTGCACCCCTTTTTTTATTAGTTTCTTTTTTTCTTACTCGTACATCTTGTTCTTCCGATTCCTCTCTGTCCTATTTCCGACTCTTTCAGTCCAATCCGCGGATAGAAAAGATGCAATAGACTGAATCACAGGACGTGAACGTGCGATCTGGGTGACGCGGGCCACTTTGATGGGTCCCAGCGCACCCTACGGGAAAAATTCCCCCAAAGACAATTTTCGGGTTTGAATTTGAGCTTTCTCTTAGACCAAGATACGCGCTGTAGGTATCGAGAAGAGCTTCGCGTGAGCAAGATGAAGCTCCCGTAACTCTCAGCAGAACGAAAGTTATGTCTGTTTGAAACTGCAGCTGCTGTTCCTCCGATCCGCAATTCGAGAGACAAAAAAATAAAGAATTCATTCATTGTTGGGTGCGATCATACCAGCACTAATGCACCGGATCCTATCAGAACTCCGAAGTTATGCTTGCTTGGGAAAGAGCAGTACTAGGATGGGTGACCCCTTGGGAAGTCCTCGTGTTGCACCCCTTTTTTTATTAGTTTCTTTTTTTCTTACTCGTACATCCTTTTCTTCCGATTCCTCTCCGTCCTATTTCCGACTCTTTCAATCCAATCCGCGGATAGAAAAGATGCAATAGACTGAATCACATGACGTGAACGTGCGATTTGGGTGATGCGGGCCACTTTGGTGGGTTCCAGCGCGCCCTACGATAAAAATGCCCCCAAAGACCATCTCTGGGTTTGAATTTGAGCTTCTCCGTCTCTTAAACCGAGATACGCACTGTAGGTATCGAGAAGAGCTTCGCGTGAGCAGGCTGAAGCTCCCGTAACTCTCAGCAGATCGAAAGTTATGCCTGTTTGAAACTGCAGCTCCTGTTCCTCCGATCCGCAATTAGAGAGACAAGACAATAAAGAATTCATTCACTATTGGGTGCGATCATACCAACACTAATGCACCGGATCCCATCAGAGCTCCGAAGTTAAGCGTGCTTGGGCGAGAGCAGTACTAGGATGGGTGACCCCCTGGGAAGTCCTCGTGTTGCACCCCTTTTTCATTAATTTCTTTTTTTCTTACTCGTACTTCTTGTTTTTCCGATTCCTCGCCGTCCTATTTCCGACTCTTTCAGTCCAATCTATGGATTGAAAAGATGCAATTAGACTTAATCACACGACGTGAACGTGCGATCTGGGTGACGTGGGCCGCTTCGGTGGGTCCCAAAATGTCCTACGGGAAAAACGCCCCGAAAGACCATCTTCGGGTTGTAATTTGAGCGTCTCCGTCTCTTAGACCGAGATACTTGCTATAGGTATTGATAGGAGCTTTGCGTGAGCAGGCTGAAGCTCTCGTAACTCTAAGCCGATCGAAAGTTATGTCCGTTTGAAACTGCAGCTCATGTTCCTCCGATCCGCAATTCGAGAGAAAAACAATAAAGAATTCATTCACTGTTGGGTGCGATCATACCAGCACTAATGCACCGGATCCCATCATAACTCCGAAGTTAAGCGTGCTTGGGCGAGAGCAGTTGTAGTGACCCAACCCGGATCCACTACCTAATCAGAGTTATAGTAAAAGCACACGCAATAAAAGCTTAAAGCGTAAAGTGCGGATAAATTAAAGTACAACAAATCCAATCGGCAGAATACAACCGATGCTACCACAAGTGTATAAATACTGTTATACAACCAAATTGAATGTTCAGGGTAAAAAAATCCCTACCCTCTACTACCTCGCACTCCCCAAAGCTCAATCCTGCTGAGAGCCGCCTGGACCGTCTAGCCTCAAACCTGCCCCGCCACAAGGTATACAATACCCAAACACAGGGGCATGAGCTAGAATGCTCAATACGAAGCAATGATATAAATACAAATATGCACACACAGATGATTTAAAAATCAAGTGAAAACACTTGCTCATGGCGCCGAGAATATACAGTACCGGCTAGAGAGCTACTCCGCGGGGTACTCGTAAATTCCATATCAGGGCTGAGCCAACCCCATCCTGACCCGAATCCAAAATAGGATAGAAGTCCCATATGGAAACTGTCATGCCTGACTCGAGTCCAAAATGAGATCATCGTTCCCTATGGAGACTGTCAATGACTCACATCTCTCCGGATGCAGTCACACGTAAAATCATGTATGTGCTAAGACGGTAAAACATGCTAAAACATGATAAAACATATAGCACATACTCATGCAACATATAAGCAAATATATCATGCCGGCTATCTCGTTTAGTACTTACGTACCTCTAACACTGCTGGTCAAACTTAGCTCCTCTGACCTAGACTCCAAGCCTACTAGTCCAGTCTACTGCTACTACAATGCAAATATCCATGCATCAACAATTAAGCTCTAAAAGCTTTAACTAAGCTATTGCATACTCCTAAATATTTTTAGAATGCCAAAGCTATACCTGCGTCCGTCGTTAGCCCTTTGCTGTCGATAGCCTCAAAACTAGGTCGTAGCTCCGCGACAACGTCTAGATCACTAAGCCACTTCCGGATTCCCCGTAGGATGCCTAGATCTCCCTAGATCTGAGTTAGAAGGCTTAGGAATCAGAGAGAAGAGAGGAAATTGGTGCGAGAAAATGAATTCTCGGACCCTCTATTTATAGGCAACGTTCGGAGCCTCCGAACCTGGTTCGGACCGTCCGAACTCGATCGGAACCTCCAATCGCACCTTCGAAGCATCCGATCGCTCAATATTACGTCAGCCATGACATCACCTTGCTGATGTAAGCGATGACGTGTGACCTGGTCCAGATCGGAGCTTCCGATCTTGCCGACGGAGCGTCCGATCTCGATCGGAGCCTCCGATCCTGGCACGGAGCTTCCGATCCACTTCGGATCGTCCGAACTTCCTCTTCGGACCGTCCGATCCTGCTGAACCAATTCAACTAATTCGAGTGCTCTGAATCCATTTCTGAAGTCCGTTATCCCAACAGGAACTTACCTAATCATGTTTTACTTAATCTAAACATGATCACGTGATTAATTACTCATTAATCACTAATTAGAAATGCGGGTTACTACATTCTCCCCCACTTAAGAAATTTCGTCCTCGAAATTTAAGTCTTAGAGGAAAACATAAATAGCCAACCAAATGTTCTTTATTACAACTGAACAAGTACAAACTCGATACAAAGAAGTACAAAATCTCAAAATAACTCGGGGTGCTCGGCTAACATCCGGCTCTCCAACTCCCAAGTAGCTTCCTCTGTACCTCTGTGCTGCCATTGTACCATAACCAATGGTATGCGCTTGTTATGAAGTACCTTGTCCTTCCTGCCAAGAATCCGCAGGGGTTTCTCTACATATGTGTGAGACCCCGATTTTAATCATCTAATCGAGAGATAATCCTATCGAGAACCATTAAAATTCCAAAAGATAAGACATCAAATGAAATAAAAAAAAAATTATTTTTGGTGAACAGTGCTGCGCTCGATCCGGAAAAAAGCCAGGATTGAGCGCACCATATTCCAGAATTCTCTGCCGAGAAAAATTCAAGTGCTGCGCTCGATCCGAAAAAAAGCCAGGATCGAGCGCACCACTCTGTGCAACTCTCTGCCTCGGACAAAACAGGGGCCGCGCTTGATCCCGCAAAAACCTAGGATCGAGCGCACCCCCCTGCCATGAAAAATTACAAAACAGGGTGTGCCTTACTTTACCAACTCAATCCAATATCAATCTAACATGCTCAATTCTGAATTCAACAACATGCAATCAACATATAAACTTCAGTACTCATCATTCAATCGATTCTAATATTCCATACTTCAAAATCAAATACAATACATTTGAATTCTAACATGATTTCAAAACATAAATTAGATTGGCATGCATTTCCAATTCTAACTCGAAGTCTTACTTCTAATCTTCAATCTCGTTCTATCCCTGTCGTCTTTGACTCGATCCTGCCCCACCTGTTGCCATGCACACATACAAAAACAAGGCAACAACCGGATAATCCGGTGAGAATTGATATTCCCAGTAAAAGAGACAATCATGCAGTATCAATCAAACATATCAATCAAGACATGCATCAATCCAAGTCATATATCAACTTCAGATATAAATCAAGTAAACATATCAAGTCATGACATGTATCAACTTCCATATATCTATCACATCAAGATAGAATTCAAGTAATTAATCCAAGTACTGAATTAAAATGATATGCATGTCTTTAAAACTTCTGGATTATCAGACTCAGATAATCAAATGGAATTCTTCTTTCTTTCTTTCTTCAGTTTGGGATCCCGAAGTTAAAATATCCAACAATCACACCGAACTCCCCTCTCGAGGTGGACGAGGCATATTTTAATCCTCTAGACTCCAGAGCATTATAGAGAGTTTATTTGACAAGGTATAAAATCTCCAACCAGGTCATTCAACTACAATCTCTAGATCGTCTAATCAAATTGAAATGAATCAAGGCTCAATATGATTGCATATGTCATCTCATGCATTCTAATATCATTTCAATCATCAGTTCATATAAGCATTCAATCATGCTTTCATTCATCAATGCAAATAATAATTCAAACATGATTTCGTCAATATAACATATATAATCTCATGCATTCAAATAAACATTCAATCAAGCAAGTATGTGATTTCTTTGGAACACTCGAATAAAGTCTAATTCGAGTTAATCGTTCCATTCAATTCTAAGTCGTCTTTTACCTTATTCACTTCGAAGGTACTTCAATCTGAAATCAATAACAAGGATAATAGTCAATATCCAATCAAACTCTTTCAAAACTCAATCAACTTCTTCAATCGATAAATAAGAAAATCGATAATGTACCGACTTCAATCTTCCAACTGACCAAAGCTACTACCTCGCAACTCTCCTGACTTCAATTCAATCTATCATAAGAAGTCAATAGGATCAATATCGACATCCAAAAGCTCAATCAAACTTGATACGATCAAAATATTGAACGATATCCAAAACTCAAACTGACGGCATAACGGCTATAAACTGATCAAACCGGAAACACAGACAGCAAGATATCAATTCAATAAACTCATAATCATCTCAATATCATCAAAACAATTCAAATCCTTCAAATATAAAATCTCCAATTTCGAAATAATCTTCCAAAAATCATAACAATTCCGAACGACTCTCTATTTCAAAACCGACAGAGAATAAACGATCAGAACTCTGCCAAGATCAACATACTCCAAACTCAATCGATTCTAACAACATCTGAAAATAGAAGTCTAGCTGATCGAAGAAAAAATTTACTATAGAACGAAGCTCTCGCAGACGTGATCGCTAATCTGCCTTCAGAAATAAATTCCAATGGACGGATCGAGCTAAAATGGAAATCACAAAGCTTGGAAAGCTTTGGAGACACCTTCAATGGAGGGAGACGGCTTGGAGGGGAAGGATGAAGTAAAAAGTAGAGTCAAAGCTTGCTTAAATATCTATTTAAGTCCAAATTTGCGTTTTAGTCCCTGAAAATTCCAAAAATTTCATTCTAGTCCTTGATCAAAATCGAATCGGCCCTCGACTTCTAAAATCTCTGATTATCTCAAATAAAGTCCATTAAGATAATTTTGGGGAGTTACAATTCTCCCCCTCTAAGAATCGATTTCGTCCTCAAAATCAATCATTGTTCTATCACAAGGTCGAGGATCTAGTCAAAGGACCGCAATAAGAATTTACATCTTGGAACTAAGTCCAGAATCTTCTTCCAATCAAACTATGAATCGTTCGTCTCAACAGCTCAACATCTCAATCAATCAGAAAAGTCAGAAACTCTAGTCGAATAATTCATCAACACTCCGTTTGTCTATCAAAAGTCATCTAATCCTCGTCAGAAAATTCTTCTAAACTCAGCCACAATTCGAATCTTCTTTCGTTCTAAATCCTATGACACAAAAGTTCATAACAAAAGCAAGGATATCTTCATCTCTCCTCGTACAACTTCTATAACGTGCCTCCAATAACTCGTCAAACTCTGTCATTGCACGAAATTTTCACAAACATCAAGAATTTCTGTCAACTAGTGCTAAGTCGAGCACTACTACTCAATGCAATTCTTCTAAAGTTTGACTCATCTGATCTTGCTGTCCGTCGTTTTGAGGGTATCGAATCGAAAGTAGATGAATTCAACAACAAATTTCTCTTCGAAGTCTATGTCGAAAGGACAATGCATCAAGGATCTCAGTATAAACTGACAGACTTCGGCAATTCATGACATCTGACAACCTATATTCATTCTCTCCTCTACATCATAATCATTCTGTACAGAAAACTATAACGGATCTTGTCTATCGGTCAATCAAAATCAGGCAGTAGATAAAATAAGAACAAATTCTTTGGTTCTAAACATCAATTGCTGCATTCACTCCTTCTGCTAAAAAGATTCAAAACAGAAATCTCAATAAGAAGAAAACCAAGTACTGCAAGATTGTCAGTACTAAAACTCAGAATACAGAAGAACGAATAATCAGAAATTCCATTATCAGATAAACAGATCAAAGAAATTCATTCGATTCAATCAGAATTTCAAACGTCGAGATTAGTCTACAAATGATCGGCGTACAATTCTGAAAAGATTGAAGCACTGAACGATCAGTACAATTCTCACATCCAGAAAACAAGAATTCATCAATAAGAACTCCTAATTTCAACTCATACTTCTGAGAGATTCGATCAACAGAAAATTTTTCAACAATACAGGAGTATTCTTCAAATAAAACGGCCTGTCAAAAGCTCAAAATGGCCATACCTCAATCGGAAACGCTTCTGAGAAAGCTCACTTCACAAACTTCCTGTAGATAAAAAAAAAATTTGAATCTCAAATCAGTGTCGAACTCGTTCTGACAATCGGGACCAATCTAGAAGTTCAATCCGAACAACTTCATTCGTTCAATAACCACTGGCACATCAACCAGTTCAGGTTACAATAAAATACATCAACTGTAAAGTTTCGAGAGTTCGTTCATATTATTCTGTAACAACAGTCATTCTACAGAATAAAACAAGAATTCTTAGAATCGAGATTTCTTAACAGAGTATTCCATCACTCGATCAACGATACTCAGGTGACATCTCATCTCAGACTCAACAAAGTAGCCTTGCCACGAAAATCATCAAAATGCGATCTCAATTCCCTTCTGAATCAGAAAAGACTGTACAACAAAAAATCGGATCGCTCTCTCTCTGACTGCTGGCAATTCAAAACATCAGAAGCTATACTTCGAACTTCATGCTTCATCATCCTCTATTCGATCTGATTCCTCAATTCATCAAACATCTTCCGATCATCTGGAAGAACTCTGAATAAACTTCAAAGTGCAAATCTCTTGATACTCTATCTCAAACCGAAACATCTGGCACAACAAAAGTTATACGCTAAAAGGCATCACTAAAACCCTGAAACTCATATTATACTCAGATCTGATCTATCTTAGCGGTTACCATCAGTTCTCCAGATAACAATAAAAATTCGCAGTCAGAAAAATAATCCTCTAAAACTCTCTCTCCCAAAACAAAATCAGTTCGGACTGCGACAATCAAAACTTCTATCTTCCTAGATAAGAATAGATTACTGAAATCTTTCAAGCAATAAGATCTATGTGAGATTAAAATCGTAACTAACATTGCGTCTCGAGCGTCTTCAAATTCTTCGATGCTCAAGATAATACTGATTTCTTCTGAACAAGAATAAGTCTCAATACTCAATAAGAAGAAGTGGAAAGCACCAAAAGATCACCAAAGATACATTGAACAGAAGAGAATAATCTGCTGAGTATTCGTCTAATCAACAATAATAACTCCTCAAAGGATTCGCGATAGCACTCGCTAAATCCAAGAATCTTCAAATTCAGATAAGGACGTCGAACCAATCATTTCATATCAGCTCTAGTCTTGAGGTATTCAACAAAATTCCATATTCCCAGAGAAAGTTGGAGGAAAATACAACTCGGTCTCAAAAGATTCAGACGTCAGAAGAATAGCATAATTGATCGGCATGCAAATCTGCGAACAATTCTTAAAGAATCTGAAAGATCAATATGGCTCTTCGAAGGATAAAAGATTCATCGATAAGAATATTCAAGAACTCATCTATAAATCTCTGAAAGATTTGGTTCAAAGGACTCATAAACATTGCAGATGCAATTCCAATTCAATCTGTACGATAAAAAAAAATTCAAATCGGTCGTACCTCATTTCGAATTTGATCTCTGAAACCTCTTCCCTTCAGATTATCAGTCGATGATGTCTGATCTAAAATTAATGTTGAACTCATCCTCTCGACTCGGAGGTAAATCTGGAATCTCCACTAGAACAACATCAGCAAACTTAACATCTCTGATAAATCAACCAACACGGGCTGATTGAAGACATCATCTACATACATCAAACATTCCTCCGTACCATTCTGTAACAAACGGTAATCAACAATCAATAAGAAAGGAATTCTTAATTCAGGAGTTTTACCGGAGGAAATCCATTCGTCTATCGTCTCGGATCTGAATCTGGCAACTATCTGAAATCAACCTCGGTTGCCCTGTACTCGGTTAATATACTACATCGATAATATAATCAAATCTGATAACCGAAGTATAGTACTATTTAGTACAATCAACTCCCATCGAATCAAAGTTCAAAAATTCGAACTAAACTCACCGCAACTAATTCAGATACTCAAATGTAGAGGAAGTATTAATCTAACTTCTCAATAAGAAGAAAAAGTTGCATCAATATCTAACAGCAAAAGAGTCGAAAGACTAAAATCGAACAATTACCTGCTTCATCAACGTCAAGAGCAGTTAGAGTCTGTGAATCTTCGAGCAAGTACTAAAGCCTATCGCAGAAACTCGGATTTAACAAACTCTACGAAACGAACAAACCTTGTTTCTCTAAGGCTTTCTTCTTTGATAACCACCAACTTTTCGCAATGTCTTGCAGTTGGTAACCAACTAACTGAATCCGTCGTTAGTCGCTGTAGTTTAAAAGAATCAAACAACTGATCGATCACTTCTAATCAGCTTTCACACCAAAACTCATTCTCAGAAATCCTCAAAGTTGAAGGGTTAACAGACTGAAATCTCATCAGTAATGCTTCCATCAGTGTCGGAGTGAAATCCATCAGTCCAGTCACAGAACAATTTTGTACAATCGGGTTTGTTACTAGTTGAATCATGTTCAAAACTTTCCGAATAGAAAATCTGATTCAAGAGGATTAGGACACAATATCTCAATTACATCTATCTGGTGTCCAACAATCTCAACTCGACATACTCATTCGATCTCTAGAGTATTCAATGCAACCAGTAACCCGAAACAGTTCGTATCACAATTAATTCATGCTTTAAAATTTAAATCACATATCCAAGTAATTCAATTAATTCTCAATCATAAAGCATGCTCGCATATTCTTCAATCATAGAATTAATCAATCACATGCAAAAAATTAAGTTCAAGCGGACTTATAGAATTAATCAATCACATGCGAGAAATTAAGTTCAAGCGGGCTCAATCTACCCCGCTCAATTCTAAATTCAGTCCAAGAATCTTATTGCTTTGATACCACTTAATGTGAGACTCCGATTCTAATCATCTAATCGAGAGATAATCCTATCGAGAACCATTCAAAGACCAAAAGATAAGACATCAAATGAAATAAAAAAAAAATTATTTTTGGTGAACAGTGCTGCGCTCGATCCGGCAAAAAGCCAGGATCGAGCGCACCATATTCTAGAATTATCTGCCGAGAAAAATTCAAGTGCTGCGCTCGATCCGGCAAAAAGCTAGGATCGAGCGCACCACTCTGTGCAACTCTCTGCCTCGGACAAAACAGGGGCCGCGCTCGATCCCGCAAAAACCTAGGATCGAGCGCACCCCCCTGCCCAGAAAAATTACAAAACAGGGTGTGCCTTTCTTTACCAACTCAATCCAATATCAATCTAACATGCTCAATTCTGAATTCAACAACATGCAATCAACATATAAACTTCAGTACTCATCATTCAATCGATTCTAATATTCCATACTTCAAAATCAAATACAATACATTCGAATTCTAACATGATTTCAAAACATAAACTAGATTGGCATGCATTTCCAATTCTAACTCGAAGTCTCACTTCTAATCTTCAATCTCGTTCTATCCCTGTCGTCTCTGACTCGATCCTGCCCCACCTGTTTGTTGGAGAACGCGGCGATCAGATCAATTAGGATTGATACCCGGTGCAGCGGAAGTTTAAAACTTTTGTATGGAACGATTCCATAATAGGTATCAACCTTACGATTAAATTGTGTGTGTAAAAATTAAATAACAATTATAAAATTTTTACCTTTAATCTCGAATCGAGATTTTGGACACCAACAGATTTCTCTGCTCTTGTTGTATATCCTTGGAACTGATGGATGAACTGTTCTTCAATCAGGTCCACGAACGGATATTCGATCCCTCTGATAGATTGCACTAGAAAATATATCAGAAGTTTCTACGAAGAGATTAACGAATTTGATCCATTAAACCAGACTGTAATTCAAAATCACAGGCTGGATTTTTCTCAAGCAGAGGGAGAGGGGGCGGCGGCCACAATAAAATAAAATTAGGGTTTTCGAAAATTATTTTATGACCTGTTGTGTCTAATTTCTGTACTGCAATAACTTATTTATAATGTAGGCCACTAACAGCTTAGGGCCCATTAGTCATAAGTTCAAGCCCGACAAGCAAAGCCCGCATGTTCAGAAATTAATATAAAATTCATCGTGACTCCGATTGATAAACCGATTTCACCAATGTGCACAGAAACCATTTCTGCACCTTTTAAAGTCAAGATAAATTTTTCTGAATCCGAATTCAGTGATTTCCAAAAATGGCCATCCCTATGTCATTTTAGGAAATCTTACTCCTCTACTCTTAAATAAGAAGTCCAACTTCTTCGTTCATTAAATTTAACTCTTTAAATTTAACTATCTCAACGGGGATTAAAAACCATTACACTGTGTGACCCTCAATGGTTCAGGGATACAGCTAGCCGTGGGCTCACAACTCCTTGTGACTCGGAACAACAATTTCCGACTTGTCCATCGAATCATGGTATGAGCGCTAAGCAACATCGCCCCATGATTCCCTAGGTATCACTGATAGTGCCTACAAGAACCAATAGATTTTGGTTAGCGTACAGTACGGTCCCTTCATCCATATATCCCGATCGAATCAACAACCATTGGTATATCAAGAGTCGCTCGAGATTCGATAACTATGCAATACATCTTGAAGATCAAATAGTGACATCGCATGTGCTACTAAGAAACCATTTCTTAAATCACATCATGTACTCTGGACAGAGATTCGTCACACTAATATCTCCTCAGATCGCATAGGATATCCACACTCGCAAGTATGTGGTGAATCCTTGACAACAAAGCATCGACTCCTATATGTGTTGTAACTGTACCCAATCCCGACACCTGATGACCCCAATAGAGTCGGTAAACGAGTCAAAGCACAGTACTAGCATATAGAGTCTCAATGATATTTCAAGTAGTAAGGACTAATGGTGTACAACCAAAACCGCGGACTATATCCACTCGATAAGTGATAACCACTTGGAAAGTCCGGATAGGGTAGTTCGATCATTCATCATATGAATATCCATTTGCATGCTTCGAACATCTCTATGTTCCTTACCAATGAAACGTGGTACTCCGCATCACAAATGCTAGTCTCAAACTCGAGCGATCCTTATCCTTATTATCGGACGGCTCAATCGACTAGGAACAGTTTAGAATATACAGTGACTATAAGATGCGTTTCATGATAGACATCCCCATGTTCTACCACATCTTACATACACTATAGTATATTCAAGGTCTTTATCAAAACAACAATAGTATATCACAATATAACAATATGAAGAAAGATAAAGTCATTGCCATTAATAAAAGTGTAAATTATATTAAACAAAAGATTGTTTATACAAAGAGTCATCAAAGCCCTTAGCCACAAGTTGGCTCACCGGGCACCCACTCTTTCAATCTCCCACTTGCCCTATAGCCAACTAGTCATACTACGCAGTCCCATTGCTTCGCGATGTTTGTCAAATAATGGTCCTGGAAGGGCTTAGTAAGTGGATCAGCGATATTGTCTGCAGAGGCCACTCTTTCGACAGTGATGTCTCCTCTTTCCACAATCTCCCGGATGATGTGGTATTTCCTCAGTACGTGTTTGGATCTTTGATGAGACCTTCGTTCCTTTGCCTGAGCAACGGCACCCGTGTTGTCACAGTACACCGGGACTGGACCAACAACTTCAGGAATAACGCCCAACTCTTGGACGAAATTTCTCATCCAAACGGCCTCTTTAGCAGCAGCTGATGCTGCAATGTATTCAGCTTCAGTGGTGGAATCCGCTGTGGTGTCCTGCTTGGAACTCTTCCAAGAGACAGCACCGCCATTGAGCATGAACACAAATCCAGAGGTTGACTTCGAGTCATCCACGTCACTTTAGAAGCTAGAGTCGGTATAGCCTTCCAATTTTAGTTCTCTTCCTCCATATACCATGAACATATTCTTAGTCCTTCGTAAGTACTTAAGAATGTCCTTCATGGCTTTCCAATGCATTTGACCGGGATTAGCTTGATATCTGCTCGTGACACTCAGAGCAAATGCTACATCTGGTCTGGTAGATATCATCTCATACATGATACTACCTATGGCTGACGCATATGGTACATGTGTCATTTTCTCTATCTCTTCATCAGTCTTGGGACACATAGACTTGGATAGAGAAACTCCATGACACATGGGTAGATGTCCTCTCTTGGACCCATCCATTGAAAATCGTTTCAATATGGTGTCGATGTAGGTTGATTGAGTGAGTCCTATCATTCTCTTAGATCTATCTCTATAGATCTGTATCCCAAGAATATAGGATGCCTCACCCAAATCCTTCATCGAGAATCTACCTGATAACCATATCTTTGTTGACTGCAACATCCCTACATCATTCCCAATGAGTAAGATGTCATCAACATAAAGTACTAAGAATGTCACAGCATCCTTAACTACTTTCTTGTACACGCATGGTTCCTTCGGATTCTTGATGAAACCAAAATCTTTTATTGTTTCATCAAATTTCTGGTTCCAACTTATTGATCCTTGTTTTAGACCATAAATTGATCTCTGAAGCTTGCATACCTTATGCTCGCTTCCCATGGATGTGTACCCCTCAGGCTGCTTCATATAGATCTCTTCCTTAATGTCTCCATTAAGAAAAGCAGTCTTCACATCCATTTGCCATATCTCATAGTCATACCATGCAGCTATGGCAATAAGGATTCTTATGGACTTGAACATTGCAACTGGTGAAAAGGTTTCATCATAGTCAACTCCTTGTCTTTGAGTATAACCTTTTGCCACCAATCGCGCCTTGTAGGTCAATACCTTACCATCAGGCCCAAGCTTTCTCTTGTAGATCCATTTACACGCTATTGGAACAATTCCATCGGGAGGATCTACTAAAGACCAAACTTGGTTTGTATGCATCGAATCTATTTCCGACTGCATAGCTTCAAGCCATAAATTTGAATCCGCATCAGAAATTGCTTCCTTGAAGTTTCTTGGATCACATCCAACATCGGGTTCATCTTGATCCCCTTCAAGAAGTAGACCATATCGAATAGGAGGTCTAGAAGTCCTCTCGGATCTTCTAGGTATAGGCGTGTCCAGCAATGGTTCCTGAGGTGTAGGATCGTTATTTTGTATTTCGGGTTCTTCTCGAATTTCTTCGAGTTCCATCATCTCGCCTTTCTTATCCAATAAGAACTCCTTCTCCAAGAAGGTGGCATTCCTTGAAACAAACACCTTTGTTTCAGCAGGATAATAAAAATAATATCCGATTGAATTCTTCGGATACCCTACAAAATAACATAAGCTGGATCGACTATCCAACTTATCTCCCACTGTCCGCTTCACGTAAGCAGGACATCCCCAAATCCTCAAGTACGAATACTTAGGAGCTTTGCCATTCCATAACTCGTATGGTGTTTTGTCCACTGCTTTAGTGTGGACGTTGTTCAACAACAATACCGCCGTTTCAAGCGCATAGCCCCAAAATGAAGGTGGAAGCTCAGTGAAGCTCATCATGGACCGAACCATGTCTAACAAAGTTCGATTACGACGCTCCGATACACCATTAAGCTGTGGTGTCATAGGAGGAGTCCACTGAGAGAGAATCCCATTCTCTTTTAGATAGTCCAAAAACTCGGTACTCAAGTATTCTCCACCTCGATCCGATCGAAGTGCTTTAATACTTTTACCTAGCTTGTTTTCTACTTCAGCCTTGAATTCTTTGAACTTTTCAAATGCTTCAGACTTATATTTCATTAAATATAAATACCCATACCTTGAATAATCATCAGTAAAGGTAATGAAGTAGGTGTGGCCATATTGAGTCCCAACTCTAAATGGACCACAAACATCTGTATGGATCAAATCCAACAGATTTTGACTACGCTCAGGTTTCCCCTTAAAAGGAGATTTAGTCATTTTTCCTTTTAGGCAGGATTCACAAGTAGGTAGAGAGTTAATATCAGACATATCAAACATGCCCTCTCACACTAGCTTGTTCATCCTCCTTGAGGAAATATGACCTAGCCTAGCATGCCAAAGGTTTGCCGGGTTTTGACTATCGATTTTCCTTTTGTTTGTTGTTGCCGGTTTATCAACATAATTTATTGGAACGTCTTTTAGTTTTAAGTTGTATAGATCGTTTTCAAGTTGTCCATTTCCAATCAAACATTCATTCTTGTAAATATTGCAAATCGCATTCACAAAATTGCAAGAATAACCATCTCTATCAAGCATAGAAATAGAAATAATGTTTTTAATCAAATCCTGAACAAATAAAACATCTCTTAAAAGTAACTTAAAACCGTTCTGCAAAAATAAATAAACATCTCCCACAGCTTTAGCTTCAACTCTGGAACCATTTCCGAGCCTCAGCTGGGTCTCACCCATTCTAAGCCTGCGACTTCTTGTCATCATTTGCAACTCATTGCAAATATGAGATCTACATTTGGTATCCAATACCCAAGAAGTAGTATTAAGAAAAAAATTTATTTCAATGTAAAACATACCCTTTGCAGTTCGCAACTGCTCGAGGTATTCCTTGCAGTTACGTTTCCAATGACCGGGTTTCTTGCAGTAATGGCAAACTTGTTTAGACTTGTCCAATTTTGCATGTAACATTTGGCCTTGAGATCATGGTCCAACCATTTCTCTAGTTCGGCCAACCTTTCGGCAGTTACACCAGCCGGGGCTGTTTTCGGAGAAGCCTTTTCTAACACTTAGAAAATCTTTTCCAAACTTAGGACAATCTTAACTTATGGAATCATTTTGTATTGTTTGCGCCAATAAGTTTGTTTTGTTGGAGAATAGAAACATGTGGATTACTGAGATGAAATAGACAATTATCGATGATTGTTTAAGTAATTTACTAAGACATAAAATAGGCGAAATTTATTTTATGAATCTCACTCCCACTATTTTAACGATTTCACTACCCTCTAGTGAAAACGGGAAACTGTTTTCCTTAGTGAGAACATGGAGTCCAATTGACAAATTATGGTCCCGAATAATATCAGCCAACCATAATTTTCAAAAGGTAGAGCCCAATTGCTTCCAAAGCAACCTCCACGTTTTTACCTCATGTCCAATAAGGGCCCAATAATATGACGCCGTTTATTGTGACATGTCAAGATGACCCATAAATATTAAGTTGTGATGGACGGTCGCCATGTGGATCCCCCAATAATATGAGCCGGTCCCATGGGAGTTCCACCCAACTTACAACATGTGTCGATCCAATGTACAGCTTTCCGACGAACGGGCCCCCCCAATAATATGAGCCGGACCGTATCCGCGGGTAGCATCTCATACATTGATCGTTGATGGAAAGTAGGAACATTTAAATAATTTTAAATTTCCTTTATTTATCTTGATATCAATTTTAAATCATATTTAAAATGAGGAGTTTTAATTTTGAAAATTTGTCTCATCATTTTAAAATTTTGTATGCTTGCCGGATTCACACAATTTAGTCTAAAACATGCATACAACTATAATATCACATATTATATAGGATGATCGATTCCATTTCTAATCGACCCGTGGTTGCCAATCACGAGTCTTAGTCCAATCCTAGGTAATATGCAGTATGCAATGCAATCCTATTACATTTGCTTCCAATTTACATTTCTTCTGTCTTTATTGTCTGCTGGGCCCACCTCCATCTTCAAATCTTGATCTCCCACTAAATCTAATGTATTTACAATAAATAACAATGACAAGTAGGGGATACATTTTTAAGGGGTGGGAACGGGCCATAAACCAAGCCCACTTTTATTACATATGACATTCATATTGGGCCATAAACCAGGCCCATTAATAAAACCAACAACAATAAAACAAATGTAAATTCCTAACATACACCTACAAAATTGGTCATGGCAATCGATCATCCTTATCCAATAACATTTAATTCAAAATTAATTTATTGGATAACATGCAATGGCAATTTAAATTTAAAAGGATAAAATCATATTTCATACATAAAATCTTATTTTACATACAAAATCATATTTTATCTTTTTATCAAATAAAATCATATTTTATCTATAAAATCCAATTTTATACATAAAATCATATTTTACTCAATATATCCATAAGATCATATCTTATCATCAATTGTATCAAAAATAATTAATTTCAAAATTCAATTTAAGAATAAAATATTAAAATTTTCCAAAAATTCAAATTTATCCAAAAATCAATTTTAAAATTTCCGGACTCGAACAATTCGATCCGACGCCTCGTGGACCAATCAAAAACGATTTTCGATCGGACCAAAAATAGAATTTTAAATTATTAAAATTTAATTTAAAAATTAAAAAATTAATTTTTCCGCGGGCCGCCCGGGACATTCCCGGGCTGCCCGCGCCCCGTAGGGCTCGGGCCGGGCAGCGACGATCGCTGCCCCTACCCCGGGCAGCGGTCCAATCACTGCCCGGGTTTTTGCCCGAAAAATATTTTTATTTTTAAAATATTTATTTTGTTTCAAAAACCGAGGCCTAAAAATTTTTGTACAATCGATTAATTTAATCGCCTGATCTGAGCAACCTGGCTCTGATACCACTGTTGGAGAACGCGGCGATCAGATCAATTAGGATTGATACCCGGTGCAGCGGAAGTTTAAAATTTTTGTATGGAACGATTCCATAATAGGTATCAACCTTACGATTAAATTGTGTGTGTAAAAATTAAATAACAATTATAAAATTTTTACCTTTAATCTCGAATCGAGATTTTGGACACCAATAGATTTCTCTGCTCTTGTTGTATATCCTTGGAACTGATGGATGAACTGTTCTTCAATCAAGTCCACGAACGGATATTCGATCCCTCTGATAGATTGCACTAGAAAATCTATCAGAAGTTTCTACGAAGAGATTAACGAATTTGATCCGTTAAACCAGACTGTAATTCAAAATCACAGGCTGGATTTTTCTCAAGCAGAGGGAGAGGGGGCGGCGGCCACAATAAAATAAAATTAGGGTTTTCGAAAATTATTTTATGACCTGTTGTGTCTAATTTCTGTACTGCAATAACTTATTTATAATGTAGGCCACTAACAGCTTAGGGCCCATTAGTCATAAGTTCAAGCCCGACAAGCAAAGCCCGCATGTTCAGAAATTAATATAAAATTCATCGTGACTCCGATTGATAAACCGATTTCACCAATGTGCACAGAAACCATTTCTGCACCTTTTAAAGTCAAGATAAATTTTTCTGAATCCGAATTCAGTGATTTCCAAAAATGGCCATCCCTATGTCATTTTAGGAAATCTTACTCCTCTACTCTTAAATAAGAAGTCCAACTTCTTCGTTCATTAAATTTAACTATCTCAACGGGGATTAAAAATCCATTACACTGTGTGACCCTCAATGGTTCAGGGATACAGCTAGCCGTGGGCTCACAACTCCTTGTGACTCGGAACAACAATTTCCGACTTGCCCATCGAATCATGGTATGAGCGCCTAGCAACATCGCCCCATGATTCCCTACGTATCACTGATAGTGCCTACAAGAACCAATAGATTTTGGTTAGCGTACAGTATGGTCCCTTCATCCATATATCCCGATCGAATCAACAACCATTGGTATATCGAGAGTCGCTCGAGATTCGATAACTATGCAATACATCTTGAAGATCAAATAGTGACATCGCATGTGCTACTAAGAAACCATTTCTTAAATCACATCATGTACTCTGGCCAGAGATTCGTCACACTAATATCTCCTCAGATCGCATAGGATATCCACACTCGCAAGTATGTGGTGAATCCTTGACAACAAAGCATCGACTCCTATATGTGTTGTAACTGTACCCAATCCCGACACCTGATGACCCCAATAGAGTCGGTAAACGAGTCAAAGCACAGTACTAGCATATAGAGTCTCAATGATGTTTCAAGTAGTAAGGACTAATGGTGTACAACCAAAACCGCGGACTATATCCACTCGATAAGTGATAACCACTTGGAAATTCCGGATAGGGTAGTTCGATCATTCATCATATGAATATCTATTTGCATGCTTCGAACATCTCTATGTTCCTTACCAATGAAACGTGGTACTCCGCATCGCAAATGCTAGTCTCAAACTCAAGCGATCCTTATCCTTATTATCGGACGACTCAATCGACTAGGAACAGTTTAGAATATACAGTGACTATAAGATGCGTTTCATGATAGACATCCCCATGTTCTACCACATCTTACATACACTATTGTATATTCAAGGTCTTTATCAAAACAACAATAGTATATCACAATATAACAATATGAAGAAAGATAAAGTCATTGCCATTAATAAAAGTGTAAATTATATTAAACAAAAGATTGTTTATACAAAGAGTCATCAAAGCCCTTAGCCACAAGTTGGCTCACCGGGCACCCACTCTTTCACTGTTGCCATGCACACATACAAAAACAAGACAACAGCCGGATAATCCGGTGAGAATTGATATTCCCAGTAAAAGAGACAATCATGCAGTATCAATCAAACATATCAATCCAGACATGCATCAATCCAAAACATATATCAACTTCAGATATAAATCAAGTAAACATATCAAGTCATGACATGTATCAACTTCCATATATCTATCACATCAAGATAGAATTCAAGTAATTAATCCAAGTACTGAATTAAAATGATATGCATGTCTTTAAAACTTCTGGATTATCAGACTCAGATAATCAAATGGAATTCTTTTTTCTTTCTTTCTTCGGTTTGGGATCCCGAGGTTAAAATATCCAACAATCACACCGAACTCCCCTCTCGAGGTGGACGAGACATATTTTAATCCTCTAGACTCCAGAGCATTATAGAGAGTTTATTTGACAAGGTATAAAATCTCCAACCAGGTCACTCAACTACAATTTCTAGATCGTCTAATCAAATTGAAATGAATCAAGGCTCAATATGAATGCATATGTCATCTCATGCATTCTAATATCATTTCAATCATCAGTTCATATAAGCATTCAATCATGCTTTCATTTATCAATTCAAATAATCATTCAAACATGATTTCGTCAATATAAATGCATATATAATCTCATGAATTCAAATAAACATTCAATCAAGCAAGTATGTGATTTCTTCGGAACACTCGAATAAAGTTTAATTCGAGTTAATCGTTCCATTCAATTCTAAGTCGTCTTTTACCTTATTCGCTTCGAAGGTACTTCAATATGAAATCAATAACAAGGATAATAGTCAATATCCAATCAAACTCTTTAAAAACTCAATCAACTTCTTCAATCGATAAATAAGAAAATCGATACTTTACCGACTTCAATCTTCCAACTGACCAAAGCTGCTACCTCGCAACTCTGCTGACTTCAATTCAATCTATCATAAGAAGTCAATAGGATCAATATCGACATCCAAAAGCTCAATCAAACTCGATACGATCAAAATATTGAACGATATCCAAAACTCAAACTGACGGCATAACGGCTATAAACTGATCAAACCGGAAATGCAAACAGCAAGATATCAATTCAATAAACTCATAATCATCTCAATATCATCAAAACAATTCAAATCCTTCAAATCTAAAATTTCCAATTTCGAAATAATCTTCCAAAAATCAAAACAATTCCGAACGACGCTTTATTTCAAAACCGACAGAGAATAAACGATCAGAACTCTGCCAAGATCAACATACTCCAAACTCAATCGATTCTAACAACATCCGAAAATAGAAGTCTAGCTGATCGAAGAAAAACTTACTATAGAATGAAGCTCTCGCAGACGTGATCGCTAATCTGCCTTCAGAAATAAATTCCAACGGACGGATCGAGCTAAAATGGAAATCACAAAGCTTGGAAAGCTTTGGAGACGCCTTCAATGGAGGGAGACGGCTTGGAGGGGAAGGATGAAGTAAAAAGGAGAGTCAAATCTTGCTTAAATATCTATTTAAGTCCAAATTTGTGTTTTAGTCCCTGAAAATTCCAAAAATTGAATTCTAGTCCCTGATCAAAATCGAATCGGCCCTCGACTTCTAAAATCTTTGATTATCTCAAATAAAGTCCATTAAGATAATTTTGGGGCGTTACAATACGATAGATCTCGATCTACCTTAACCTCGATCGGATGCAAAATATGCGACTCGTCCGCCACATACTTCCTTAACAAGGACACGTGGAACACATTGTGGATCTCCGAAAGATCGGGTGGCAAGGCCAGACGATAAGAAACATCCCCAACCTTCTCGAGAATCTCGAAAGGACCAATAAATCTAGGTGTCAGCTTACCCTTGCGACCAAACCTCATCACCTTCCGAAAAGGTGACACACGCAAGAAAACGTATTCCCCTACCTCAAAATGAAATGTCCTGCGGTGAGTGTTCGCGTAACTAGCCTGTCGATCCTGGGCTGCCTTAATCCTGCGTCGGATCAACTCTACTGCATCAATCATCTGCTGAATCATCTGAGGACCCTCAACCTGACGCTCGCCAACCTCGTCCCAAAACAAAGGTGTACGACAACGGCGTCCATAAAGTGCCTCAAATGGTGCCATGCCAATGCTGCGGTGGAAACTATTGTTGTAGGCGAAATCCACCAAGGGTAAATGATCATGCCACGCTGGACCAAAATCCATCACCACCGCGTGAAGCATATCCTCTAAAGTGCAAATAGTATGCTCCGACTGTCCGCCCGTCTCTGGATGATAAGTCGTACTCAAGCTCAAGGTAGTACCAAGGGCTCGCTGGAAACTACCCCAAAACCTCGAAGTGAATCTCGGATCTCTATCGCTGACAATACTCAACGGAATCCCATGCAATCGAACAATCTCCCGCACATACAATTGCGCCATCCTATCAAAGGTGTAATCGCGGTTATAGGGAAGAAAATGCGCTGACTTCGACAGCCGATCCATGAAAACCCAAATAGCATCACAATTCTTGGAAGACATGGGCAAGTGGGTGACAAAGTCCATCGTCACATGCTCCCACTTCCATTCAGGAATCTCTAAGCTGTGAAGTAACCCTCCGGGTCGTCTAAACTCTGCCTTGACTTGTTGACACACAAGGCATCGGGACACAAACTGATAGACACTGCGCTTCATCCCTTTCCACCAAAATCAAGAGCGAAGATCCTTATACATCTTCATGCTGCCTGGATGTACAGAGAATCGACTACGGTGAGCTTGCGATAAGATCTCATCCCTCAAAGTAGAATCCTCGGGTACCACTACTCGACCAGAAAGACACAACAGACCGTCTTCTTGCAAATGAAAACCCAAAGTATTATCACCCTCAGCCAGTCGGGCTAACTTCTGAGTCTTCAGATCAGAATTCTGAGCTTTCCGGATTCGTCTGTATAGCGCTGGCTCTGCAAGCACAGAAGAGACACGAATCCCTTGTTGTTCTTTCTTATGACGGAACATGAATCCCAAAGAACAACACTCCTCCACTGCCTTCGAAACCGAACTGGTACGAAGGAAACTCACATAAACCTTGCGACTAAGCGCATCAACAACGGGATTTGAAGAACCTGGGTGGTACTTGATCTCACAATCATAATCTTTCAACAGATCCATCCAACGACGCTGCCGCATGTTCAACTTAGCCTGAGTGAACAGATACTTCAAACTCTTATGATCGGTGAAGGTCTCAAATCGTTCTCCGTACAAATAGTGACACCATATCTTAAGAGCAAAGACAATGGCTGCAAGCTCTAAATCACGTACGGGATAGTTCTCCTCGTGAGTCTTCAGCTGTCTGGAGGCATAAGCGATCACGTGGCCATTTTGAGTCAACATGCACCCCAAACCCTGGAGAGAAGCATCAGTGAAGACTACAAAACCACTTGATCCAGACGGTAAAGCAAGAACTGGAGCTATCGTCAGACGACGTCTCAACTCACGAAAACTGTCTTCACAAGCATCAGAACAAATGAAAGAAACGTCTTTTTTCGTCAACTGAGTCAAAGTCTTAGCTATTTGAGAGAAATTCTTCACAAAACGACGATAGTATCCTGCTAAACCAATGAAACTACGAATCTCAGAAGCTGTAGTCAGACGTGACCAATTCAAAATAGCCTTTGTCTTGCTAGGATCAACAGATACGCCCTCCTGAGAAATGACATGACCAAGGAACATAACTCGGTCAATCCAGAAGTCACACTTACTTAGCTTCGCGTACAACTGTCTTTCCCTCAAGACTTGCAGTACAGTATAGAGATGGTAGGCATGCTCATCCATGCTGCGAGAATACACCAAAATGTCATCGATGAACACCACCAGGAACTTATCCAGAAAGTCGCGGAAATCTCTGTTCATCAGATCCATAAAAACAGCTGGAGCATTCGTCAAACCAAACGGCATCACTAGAAACACATAGTGTCCATACCGCGTACGAAATGCTGTTTTAGGAACATCCTCTTGTCGAACTCGCAACTGATGATACCCAGACCGAAGATCAATCTTCGAGTAGACAGAAGTACCCTGTAACTGATCAAAGAGATCATCTATCCACGGAAGAGGATACTTATTCTTCACTGTCACCTGATTCAACTGACGGTAGTCGATACACAACCGCATCGAACAATCCTTCTTCTTGACAAACAGTACTGGGGCTCCCCATGGCGAAACACTAGGTTGAATATAACCCTTATCAAGAAGATCTTGTAATTGCTTCTGCAGCTCTTTCATTTCTGACGATGCCAATCGGTAAGGAGTTCTGGAAATCGGTGCAGTCCCTGGCACTAACTCAATGCCAAACTCAATCTCCCTTACTGGTGGCAAACCTGGAATCTCCTTCGGAAACACATCTGGAAAGTCACGAACCACTGGTATCTCTCGGATATCTGGCTTTCCTAAGGATGTGTCTATGGCGTAGATAAGGTAGCCTTCCCCGCCAGACTCTAAAGCACTTCGGGCCTTCAGAGCTGAAACCACTGGCATCGGGGGTTGCGCTCCCTCACCATAGAAATACCATGACTCATCATCCTCTGGACGAAACTGAACAAACCTCTAATAGCAATCCACTATCGCTCGGTAGGTAGTCAATAGATCTATCCCAATGATACAATCGAAATCCTCCATTGCTAGAATCATCAAGTTAGCACTAAGCTGATGTCCCTCGAAATCCAAAACACAACCCACAACTAGACGCTTGGCTAAAACCTCGCTCCCCATAGGAGTAGAAACCACTAGCAATACGTCTAAAGGAATAAACGGCAATCTATACTTCTTAGCAAAACGTGCTGAGACAAAAGAATGCGATGCACCGGTATCAATTAAAACATATGCAGGAAAACCACATAAACTACAGATACCTGCAATCATCCGATCGCTGTCAGCCTCTGCTTGCTCCTGGTTAAGTGCAAAGACCTGACCCTGGGTACGTGGCCTCAAAGATGAATGACCCCGAGAATGAGTCTGAGTAGGCTGTCTCTGAGACTGCTGTGGCTGTTGGCGCTGCTGCGAATACTGCTGCTGGAAAGGTGGCTGCTGGTACTGAGGTGGCTGAACGGATGCCTGAGAACCTCCGGAACCACTTGCTGCCCGAATCAGCATAGGACAATCTCTCTTTATGTGACCCTCCTGGCCACACTGGAAACATGTAGTGGTCGATCGACCACACTGCCCTGGCGGATGTCTGCGTCGGCACCGACGACAACGGTTCAGTCCCTGTCCACCAAAACGATGCACTCCCCCAGATCCAGAGGAAGAAGAAGAAGTACCTCCCGGCTTCTTGAAGGACTGCCCCCTAGGGCCCAAAGCACTAGCACTCGCAGACCTGGAAGAAGAAGAGTAAAGTCCCCTGTTCCTCCGAATACTATCCTCGGCCTGGCGACAACGGTCCACCAAATCCTCGTAAGTCCCATCGCCGCCCACAGCAACCATCCGATGAATATCAGGATTCAAACCCTGAAGGAAATGATCAAACTTCGCCATAGAACTATCAAAAATATGAGGAAAAAAGGGTAGCAGATCAAAGAACTTCTGCTGGTACTCCTCGATCGTCATCATCCCCTATCGCAAACTCAAAAACTCACTGGCTTTCTCCTGACGAAGAGCTGGAGGAAAATACAACCTCTGATAAGCAGTACGGAACTCAACCCACGTAGCTGCTATGAATGGTGCGGAAGTAGATCTCCACCACTTCCTCGCTCTGCCCTCAAGCATAAAGGCAAGAATCTCCATCCTATCCTCAGCCGTGCAACGGAACTCCTGGAAGCACTGCTCCATCCTCTCAAGCCAATCCTCCACCTCCTCAGCTGACTCACCACCCGTCAAAGGCTTCGGGGTTACCTCCTTAAATCTACGCATGCTAACTCGCTTGGGCTCCTCGGGCTGTCCCCGACGTCTACGATTATCCGGATCGCCCCAACGGCCGCCGTCTACGCTATCGTGGCTCTCGTCGTAATCTGCCATCTGTTGCACAAGAACAGATAATTACTTAATCCATTTTACGATATTCCCAGTGCAATGCGTCGCTCTGATACCAAAAATGTAGTGACCCAACCCGGATCCACTACCTAATCAGAGTTATACTAAAAGCGCACGCAATAAAAGCTTAAAGAGTAAAGTGCGGATAAATTAAAGTACAACAAATCCAATCGGCAGAATACAACCGACGCTACCACAAGTGTATAAATACTATTATACAACCAAATAGAGGGTTCAGGGTAAATAAATCCCTACCCTCTACAACCTCGCGCTCCCCAAAGCTCAATCCTGCTAAGAGCCGCCTGGACAGTCCAGCCTCAAACCTGCCCCGCCACAAGGTACACAATACCCAAACACAGGGGCGTGAGCTAGAACGCTCAATACGAAGCAATGATATAAATACAAATATCCGCACACAGATGATTTAAAAATCAAATGAAAACACTTGCTCATGGCGCCGAGAATATACAGTATCGGATAGAGAGCTACTCCGCGGGGTACTCGTATATTCCATATCAGGGTTGAGCCAACCCCATCCTGACCCGAATCCAAAACAGGATACAAGTCCCATATGGAAACTGTCATGCCCGACTCGAGTCCAAAATGAGATCATCGTTCCCTATGGAGACTGTCAATGACTCACATCTCTCCGGATGCAGTCATACATAAAATCATGTATGTGCTAAGACGGTAAAACATGCTAAAACATGATAAAACATATAGCACATACTCATGCAACATATAAGAAAATATATCATGTCGGCTATCTCGGTCAGTACTTACGTACCTCTAACACTGCTGGTCAAACCTAGCTCCACTGACCTAGACTTCAAGCCTAATAGTCCAGTCTACTGCTACTACAATTCAAATATCCATGCATCAACAATTAAGCTCCAAAAGCCTTAACTAAGCTATTGCATACTCCTAAATATTTTTAGGATGCCAAGCTATACCTGCGTCCGTCGTTAGCCCTTTGCTGTCGATAGCCTCAAAACTAGGCCGTAGCTCCGCGACGACGTCTAGATCACTAAGCCACTTTCGGATTCCCCGTAGGATGCCTAGATTCCCTAGATCTGAGTTAGAAGGCTTAGGAATCAGAGATAAGAGAGGAAATTGGTGCGAGAAAATGAATTCTCGGACCCTCTATTTATAGGCAACGTTCGGAGCCTCCGAACCTGGTTCGGACCGTCCGATCCTGCTGAACCAATTCAACTAATTCGAGTGCTCTGAATCCATTTCTGAAGTCCGTTATCCCAACAGGAACTTACCTAATCATGTTTTACTTAATCTAAACATGATCACGTGATTAATTACTCATTAATCACTAATTAGAAATGCGGGTTACTACAGCAATACTAGGATGGGTGTCCCCCTCGGAAGTCCTCGTGTTGCACCCCTTTTTTCATTAATATCTTTTTTTCTTACTCGTACTTCTAATTCTTTCGATTCCTTTCCGTCCTATTTCCAACTCTTTCAGTCCAATCCGTGGATATAAAAGATGCAATAGACTGAATCATACGATGTGAACGTGCGATCTGGGTTACGCGGGCCGCTTCGGTGGGTCCCAGCGCGACATACGGGAAAAATGCCCCGAAAAAAGACCATCTTCGTTTTGGAATTTGAGCGTCTCCATCTCTTTAACCTAGATACGCAATATAGGTATCGAGTGGAGCTTCGTGTGAGCAGGCTGAAGCTCCAGTAACTCTCAGCCGATCGAAAGTTATGTCTGTTTGAAACTGCAGCTCCTGTTCCTCCGATCCGCAATTCGAGAGACAAAAAAATAAAGAATTCATTCACTATTGGGTGCGATCATACCAACACTAATGCACCGGATCCCATCAGAACTCCAAAGTTATGCGTGCTTGGGCAAGAACAGTACTAGGATGGGTGACCCCCTGGGAAGTCCTCGTGTTGCACCCCTTTTTTAATTAGTTTCTTTTTTTTCTTACTCGTACATCTTGTTCTTCCGATTCCTCTCCGTCCTATTTCCAACTCTTTATGTCCAAACCACGGATAGAAAAGATGCAATAGACTGAATCACACGACGTGAACGTCCGATCTGGGTGATGCGGGCCATTTCCGTGGGTCCCAGCGCGCTCTACGGGAAAAAGGCCCCCAAAGACTATATCCGGGTTTGAATTTGAGCTTCTCCGTCTCTTAGACCGAGATACGCGCTGTAGGTATCGAGAAGAGCTTCGCGTTAGCAGGCTGAAGCTCCCGTAACTCTCAACAGATCAAAAGTTATGTCTGTTTGAAACTGCAGCTCCTGTTCCTCCGATCCGCAATTCGAGAGACAAAAAAATAAAGAATTCATTCACAGTTAGGTGCGATCATACCAGTACTAATGTACCGGATCCCATCAGAACTCCGAAGTGAAGCATGCTTGGGCGAGAGCAGTACTAGGATGGGTGACCCCTTGGGAAGTCCTTGTGTTGCACCCCTTTTCATTAATTTCTTTTTTTCTTACTCGTACTTCTTGTTTTTCCGATTCCTCGCCGTCCTATTTCTGAATCTTTTAGTCCAATCCACGGATAGAAAAGATGCAATAGACTTAATCACACGACGTGAACGTGCGATCTGGGTGACGCGGGCCGATTCAGTATGTCCCAGCGCGCCCTACAGGAAAAACGCCCCGAAAGACCATTTCGGGTTGTAATTTGAGCGTATCCGTCTCTTAGACCGAGATACTTGCTATAGGTATCGAGAGAAGCT
Source organism: Henckelia pumila (assembly GCF_033568475.1). Taxonomy (NCBI): domain Eukaryota; kingdom Viridiplantae; phylum Streptophyta; class Magnoliopsida; order Lamiales; family Gesneriaceae; genus Henckelia; species Henckelia pumila. The sequence continues at coordinate 187,307,335 of NC_133123.1, read as the reverse complement.
TCGTGTGAGCAGGCTGAAGCTCCCGTAACTCTTAGCCAATCGAACGTTATGTCCGTTTGAAACTACCGCTCCTGTTCCTCCGATCCGCAATTCGAGAGACAAAACAATAAAGAATTCATCCACTATTGGGTGCGATCATACCAGCACTAATGCATCGGATCCCATCAGAACTCCGAAGTCAAGCGTTCTTGGGCGAGAGCAGTACTAGGATGGGTGACCCCCTGAGAAGTCCTCGTGTTACACCCCTTTTTTCATTAATTTCTTTTTTTCTTACTCGTACTTCTGGTTCTTTCGATTCCTCTCCGTCCTATTTCCGACTCTTGCAGTCCAATTCGCGGATAGAAAAGATGCAATAAACTTAATCATACGATGTGAACGTGCGATCTGTGTGACGCGGGCCGCTTTGGTGGGTCCCAGCGCGACATACGGGAAAAATGCCCCGAAAGACCATCTGCATTTTGGAATTTGAGCGTCTTCGTCTCTTTAACCGAGATACGCACTATAGGTATCGAGTGGAGCTTCGCGTGAGCAGGCTGAAGCTCCAGTTGCTCTCAGCCGATCGAAAGTTATGTCCGTTTTAAACTGCAGCTCCTGTTCCTCCGATCCGCAATTCGAGAGACAAAAAAATAAAGAATTCATTCACTGTTGGGTGCGATCATTGCAGCACTAATGCACCGGATCCCATCAGAACTCCGAAGTTATGCGTGCTTGGGTAAGAGCAGTACTAGGATGGGTGACCCTCTGGAAAGTCCTCGTGTTGCACCCCTTTTTTTATTAGTTTCTTTTTTTCTTACTCGTATATCTTGTTCTTCCGATTCCTCTCCGTCCTATTTTCGACTCTTTCAGTCCAATCCGCGGATAGAAAAGATGCAATAGACTGAATCACACGACGTGAACGTGCGATCTGGGTGACGCGGGCCACTTCGATGGGTCCCAGCGTGCCCTACGGGAAAAATGCCCCCAAAGACCATCTCCGGGTTAGAATTTGAGCTTCTCCGTCTCTTAGACCGAGATACGCGCTGTGGGTATCTAGAAGAGCTTCACGTGAGCAGGTTGAAGCTCCCGTAACTCTCAGCAGATCGAAAGTTATGTGCCTTTGAAACTGCAGCTCCTGTTCCTCCGATCCGCAATTCGAGAGACAAAACAATAAATAATTTATTCACTGTTGGGTGCGATCATACAAGCACTAATTCACCGAATCCCATCAGAATTTCGAAGTGAAGCGTGCTTGGGCGAGAGCAGTTCTAAGATGGGTGACCCCCTGGGAAGTCCTCGTGTTGCATGCCTTTTTCATTAATTTTTTTTCCTTACTCGTACTTCTTGTTTTTCCGATTCCTTGCCGTCCTATTTCCGACTCTTTCAGATCAATCCGCGGATAGAAAAGATGCAATTAGACTTAATAACACGACGTGAACGAGTAGCGCCCAGAATTTTCTTAGGTGATTTCGCATGCATAACTAGGAAATAATTAAATTAAAATTTAGAAAATGGGTTAAATGACTTTATGTGGATTACGTGAATTTATTTGCATGATTTAAATATTATTTATATCATTTAACCTGCATTTATGTTATTTATGAGATTTTTAGAAATAAAGTTTTTCAATCGCGTAGTCGGGACCGTTGACGGACGAGATATATGGATTTTATTCTAAATATTTTTGAGATAATTTTAAGAGCCTTAAAATATTATTTTAAGGTATTATTTTCATAAAATAATACTTTTTATATATATAGTTATATATGAAAGAAGTTTTCAGAAAAATAAGCTATTTAAAAGACTTTTAAGAAGTTTTAAAAATTATATATATATATATATATATATATATATATATTACGAAAATTACTCAGAAATTATTTAATTTTAAGAGTTATATTTTTATATTAACTTGATATATTATCTTCCAAAAATCTAAATAAATAAGTAAAATATATCTAGCTTATTTTCTTCAATCCTTCTTCACGTAGAATACCTAGCCGCCATCTCTTCTCTTCTTCATCGTTCGTTAGCAGAAAACCCACTTGCACACACAAGTTTTGAAGATTTTAAGCAAAAGATTGTAGATCGTTCGTCCTGGTGATCGCCGTGCGCGCCATATTATTGTTTTCTTCGAAATCTTCAAGAAAGGCACGTTTGAATTCTCTTTTTGGCCACCATTTAAGTTTTATATTCTGATTCTTGCATGAAAACCATTGATATTGCATGTGTGTTAGATTTTTATAAAGAATATGCAACCATGTTGAACCATATATGTTCTTTTCCCATATTTTCTCACGTTTTTCTTTTCTTTTCTGATATGGTTCGGATCAGGCCGTTGGCAGGGGGTTAGGGACGTGTCTTAGGGTCCTTAGGGTTGAGTGGTGTAGTCGGTTTGGGGCTGGAATGGTCAGACATGAAGCTGTTGGTTTCTGGTGCATGGTTCGCGCAGGTTCAGGGTTATGAGGAAAGGGGGTTCGTTCTCCTTCTTCAGGCCATGGATTTGTGCGTGGTTTGTTGTGCTATAACCGTATGGATGTTAGCTAGGTCTAGGATGTGGGGCCTCGGGTTGCTAATGTGGGGACCTCGGGTGCTAATCTCATCTTAATGGTAATAAATGATTAATCAACAATTAATCATATAATAAAAAAATATTCAAACAAAATTTTTTTTTTTTTTTCAGAACCCCACGCGTGCCCGCGCCCCACTTCAGGCGCGCCCGCGCATAAGTTTCGGACAGAATCTGGTAAAATGATAAACATAACAGTTGTAGATCTTTGTCTTAGCTTTCCAATTCCACCAACCGCACCCTAATCGGAGTTTTCAGTAAAAAGTTATGCTCATTCTACCAAAAAGAGTCGGTGCAGAAATTTACAAAAATTATCAAAGGCTACAACAAAGATCAAAGTTGCTAGGGCTATTTCAAATCTGAAAAATTGCATACATAATCTCAATATGTCCGAAGCATAAACACATGCATATCTAGACATAACAATAATCGCATACATGTTTCTAAGGTGCAATACAACAAACTTAATTCTAAGTTTTCTAAGCTCAAACTAAATCAACACTTTCTATCATGCATTTGACAGCAATCTATTCTTAGCCCGAAGTCACCACATGCTAATTTTTCTCAATATTGAGCTATCCAAGCCACATCTGACTCGCTTATGCCCCAAACCTGATGCAATGCACACATACAAACAAAGCAACAGCCGGATAACTCCGGTGAGAATAAATCTCAATATGAACAACATGCATATACATCAGTTAAACATATGATATCTATATGCCAAATGAATCATAAATCTTCAATCATGTAATAGGAGGTAAAACATGATAGTATGTTCATCTTTAATACCAAATATATAAACTCATTCAAATCTTGAATGTCATAACATAACATGCTAGCATTTATAAACGCATATTCTAATCTCTAGAAATCTCTAGGTTAATGCATAAATGCAATGCATGTGCCAAGGAATAGGCTATCGAATCTGATATCAATAAATCGTAATTCTGGGATCCCGGGGAAATAAAATCTTTAACTAACCACCGACTCTCCCAATCGAGGTGGCGTCAAATCTCTCAATCCCCTGACGTTGGTTCAACTATAGTGAGTTATCTAGCTCTGGAAATAAATCTATATTCCGTGCCATGAGTCATCTGACTCTGAAAGTAAATCTACATTCCGTGCCACTCAACTACAGTTCTCCAAACGTCATCTACACTCTAGGCCTTTCAACCCTCTGTACTTTTCAGGCTGAAGTTCAAGATGAATGCAACATAATCTGAATGCATCAAATCATACATAAGCTAAAACAACATCTTGAACACATCAATCATATAATCATATGATCATATAATCACTCAAAGATACCGACAAATCTGTAAGCATCACATGGAATATGTAAGACATGTTCAATACAAAACATAATATAAATCAAAGAAGACAAATAAACATTGACATAAATATTCTGGAAATTCAAAAAGATATCTATCTTGAATAATCTATCCCATTTATGTAAACGTAAACAATAACATATATTAAACATGTATGTATGTGATTTTAGGCAACTCGATAATCAGAAACAACCTCGAGTTATTCTGCCCATCTTATTAATGTTTATTCATACCTGCATTTCTGATTCAAATAGCTGACCCTCTGTCAATTCTTGATCAACTACAGGCTCCCCAAATCTGACATCAAATTCTGCTTATTTCAATCAGTGCTACTTGAAGGTATTCTTGATTCAACTTCAAACAGTTCAAGTCATTCGAACTTGAACTCATCAATTCAACTTCGATAATCTTCAAGTCAAATCTGAAATAATGTATAACATATCTAAACATCAATTTCCAATCTGAATCGATGTTTCTTTAAAGCTGATACATTTCAAATCTGACTAATACAATCGGAATTCAAACCGACGTCGCAACTATTTGACTTCGATAATTTTTTCGATTCAAATATCATTCTAAACTCAATTGCATATTCAATTCATCCACTAAACACTTGAGGATGAGCTTTAGACATTGATAATACATATCAATTCAAAATCTTGAACCGGCGGCGTAACGATATGATTTCGGTCTATCCAAAAGCTTAAACATTATTTAGACAATCATATCAATCACATATCATCACCACTTCTAGCAGCAAATAACGTGAACATCATCCCCTAAAAATCTGAATTGCTATAATTCTTTCAATATTCCAAAACATGTCCAAACAACGATCTTTTCTCGATCCGTCTTAGATATACTATCGTCGTATATGCTAGAACATGTTTATACAATCAAATCTTAATTCTAACAACAACATAAAATTCAAACATGATAGAACTTCATAAAACTTACGTCAAAACGTAGCACTCGGAGCTGTGATCGCAAATATACGATCAATCGGAAATTCTACCGGGCGGATTGAATTTAATCGGGACTCGAAAAGGCAAAAATGGTTGAAACCCCTTTTCTTTTCTCCCTCTCGACCACCTCTGAAATTTTTGGCTACAATCTGATCAACTTACACGTTTTTAAGTGGCAAGTTGCATGATTATTGCATTTTGGTCCCTGCACTTTGGCCTAATTGCAATTCAGTTTCTGAACAAGCGATTTAATTCAATTTCAATCCTAAATAATTTAAGAATATTAGAATTCAAGTATAAACTCTAAATATTCTCAAATTAAATATTCTTGGATTAAAATTAAATCATTTCGGACATTATTGCACTTTAGTCCCTGAATTGCTCAATATTTGCAAATTGGCCCTTTCTCGGATTTTATCCTCAAAGTTCATTCTTGATATTTATCATCTTGGAATTCACATCTTAAATTCCATAAATATCAATTGCAAATATTTTTAATCTTTTAATTTAAGAATTCCGGATAATAAACTTCTTAAAATCCGAAAATCCTCAAATTAAATATTTCTGACCCGAAATTGCAATTCCACATTTCTTAACTTCTTCAAATAAATATTTTCTCATATCCGAAATTTAAATCTTAAATCCCGTCATTAAGAACTTAATATTTACGGGCCTTACATTTCCTCCCCTCTAAGGAATGATTTCGTCCTCGAAATCGCATCGATCTTACTGCTGATTCTTGTAGGCTGTGTAGCTGACTGAAGTAATACTAACTTCAATTCTCTGATCTATCGATATCTATTCTGATATCTTCTCTTCTATCATAGCTTAATCTTCTTTCTGATTGCTTCTGCAATCATATCTATTCGCATTCACATATAATCATTGAGTCAACTTATATCTAAGTTGCTCTTTCTTGTGATCTAACTCTGCATCAATTACTTTGTCTTGCTTACAATCTTATTAACTTCTGTTGCATCTGAATTGAATACACATACATGTTCTAGCTGATATTCTTTAGCCAATGCATATATGTAACAATTCATCTATCGGACAATTCGAAATTGAGTATTAATCAATTAGCTAGATCAAATACTCACAGGGATCAATTCTTACATCTCTTTCTAAACCTATTGATGCTTGAGAAAGAACTTCTTTTCTGATCATTCTGTTCAGGCTTCAAAATCTATATCTGTTGCTCATTTGCTAGCTCTGTTCATGCTGCTCTATTCTTATTCTGTTCGAAACAATCTTCACATTCTCTATCGTTTCTTGACTCATATCTGGTCTGATAGCTGATATTTCTATAAGATTGTTTCAATATAAAGACAATTCTGTGTTTCTGATCAATCAATCATCAAAATATTGTCTTTATATCTATCAAATAGCTGTCACATGAATCATAGTAATCACGTGGCAAATAATCAAGCAACTAGTACCGAATCTAGTACTATAGTTCTGAGCATATCCTCGGAAATCTGGATAATCACATCTGATAGTCCACTAATCAGAGGATGGTATAATGAAATCTCATACAACCAAACACTCAGAACATCTGACAATCAATGCCACAATCTAGAAAACAAATCTAAAGTTTCTATCTTGACAATAGATTTCCATAATTCCTGTAATCTGATCATCTTGCTAAATGCATGACAAGTATCTTTTATGTTTGTATCATATCTAATACAACATATTCATAAATCTGTCGAAATCTACTACACTCTAAACCGCAAAATCATGACGATTCGAGTAGATTCAAACTAAAGTCGTTCACAAAGTTGATCTGTTTTCAACTCTTATGTAACTAATGTGTTACATAAACCACTTGCGTTCTTCTTTTCTGCTTCTTTTACTGGAATTTTAGTATTGGTACTGTCAATTCTGTCGTATCTGTTTTCAGTTCTTCTTCCAATACTAATTTCCAAGTACTGACTACGTGTAAGTCATACATGTTTAGACAACTAAATGGATATTAAATCTGTTGTCATATGCATCTTTCAGAATCTGATATTCCATATCTAGAATATCTGGCATAATCAAACGATTATTCACCGCAAAAATTCATCTGTTCTGCTCTGCTGTCTTATCTCTTATCTTAATCTAGCGTTCTCAATCAATATTCTATTGCTTGATCTTAGATCAATGTTACTTTTATCGTTCCAAACCAATCGAGTTTAGCTTGGATCGCAACAATTTTGATCGTTTAAGTATCTGTCAAGCATAAATATTCAACAAGTACAGATCCGTACCCAATAAATTCATCAATTATCTAAAACCCATAAATCTTGCTTCTAGTCTGAATCTGAATTTCTATCAGTTGCGAGCCAAATACATCAAGATACACTAAATAAACACATCAAATAATCAATAATTCTCAAATTTCAAATCAAAGGAACTCGCTCAAGGAAATGTCAGTCAAAATCAAATATTCTGAAGGACAGCGAGTGAATCAAAGTAGACTCTAGCAAAGATTAAGAGTCAATCAACATCAATCGAGGTCAAATAACACAACCTCTGAATCGATATTAAGAAATTCAAGAATCATGATTTCTATGATGTAATAGCTTCAGCAAAATTGAAGAAAAAACTCAACTGTAACTGATTTTTCTTATTCTCTATTGATATGAGTTCATTTATTAATTCTTAATTCTCAGCTGACAATAGTCGAATATACTCTTTTCGACTTAACTCAAGGTCATTGAATTAATCATCATTTCGGTACTACATAACTCTTTTCTACGCAATCTGCTAGCTGTTTCTGAAGTTCTTCAGTTCACGTAATGCTCTTCTATACGAGTAGCCATAATACTTTTGTACTAGACACCACTCTATATAGAACTGAATTCATGTCGTAGAAAGGTCAAAATATGTCATTGAACTATTTCTGTACAGTCTAACCACTGACATAACTGTCAATTCTTGGTTAATTCTGTACTAGTTCAATATATCAACTAAACTTCTACTGACATTCTTCCACGGTCATCGTGATATCATCAGTACCGACATAACAAAAATCTAATTTTTGAAACTCATATCATAAATTCTATTTATTTCTATTGCTTTATTAGTGCACGGATTCAATCAGCTGTTAACTGGTACTCAGTTATTGCATTAATATCTATAATGCATTCTAGCTTAATATCTCACGCCTGATATCAGCACATTCAATCTTATTTCCTCAATTTTGTATTTCATCTGCTATGACTAATCTTACAACTGTATTCCATCTACTCACAGGCAAAATCTCAGCAAATACGATGAATACAGGCTCATCAGATACAGAATCTATCATAACAAATCACTGATCTATGAATGTATGCTATGCAATCAATATATAAGCGGTTAACTAGAATTAACTCACGTACCTGTAATATTCTTATCTGATACAACTTGAGCCTTTCAGTTAGGGGAGCTATGCTTATATATCTTCATCTGCTGGCATTTAGACTGACTCGATCTTTGCTGTTATTGTCACTATCGCTTGCTTCATAGCTGTATTCCTATGAATGTTTAGTGAAGGTGATGATTATAGGTTTTCACACTTACAGAGGCGTGAATAAAATTTCAACTCTACCTCGTACTACCGGTTCATGATTTCGTTCTTCTATTACTGGCTTGAAATCACCTTATGCTTCTATTCTGCAAAGTCTTCTTTTCTATCTTCTTTATCATATACGGAAAGAAACAATTCTGTTTACTTACCTTCCAAACATGTAAATACTTCTTCTGGCAACTTCACCAACTTCTTGCTAAGTCCTGGAGTTGATATCAATCAAGCCGATTCTATGTTCATCAAAATATTCTTCACTTGAACAACTGATTCAGCTTTTCAATTCAACCCCTTTCTAGACATAGTATATTCTGTATCTTTCTGAGTTGGCGAGTACTAGCTTTGGAGTTGTTCAACTAACATACTCCTCAGGGCAATCATCATATCGATCGGCTCAAAAACGTACCTCAACTCTGTTCTGTTCTATCTGCGGTTCTGTTCTGTATAAGGTTCTCATTCTATCTGTACAATCTGTCTTATGCAATAACAGAAGCAATATATATGGCAGATATTATAACATACAATGTCAGTATATCGTACATATATTCTCATGCTTCTTAATAGAACACATACTTGCAATTTCTCATGCTTTTTCACATATTACATGCTTAAAACAAATTCACTTATTCTAATGAATTCAAGAAATCAGGCATACATAACAACATATAAGCATGTAATTCTTATCTCAATAAAGCAAGTAGTGTTCAATCAAGCAATCATAGTCGCATACAATTCTGTAAAGCAAGTAAAGCATACTCATGCCATACTATAAATGCATGCGACTCAATCTACCCCGCTCAACTTCTATCTTAGTCCAAGACTTTATGCTCTGATACCACCTGTTGTGGGGACCTCGGGTGCTAATCTCATCTTAATGGCAATAAATGATTAATCAACAATTAATCATATAATAAAAAAATATTCAAACCAAATTTTTTTTTATTTTTTTTTCAGAACCCCACGCGCGCCCGCACCCCACTTCAGGCGCGCCCGCGCATAGGTTTCGTACAGAATCTGGTAAAATGATAAACATAATAGTTGTATATCTTTCTCTTAGCTTTCCAATGCCGCCAACCGCACCCTAATCGGAGTTTTCAGTAAAATGTTATGCTCATTCTACCAAAAAGGATCGGTGCAGAAATTTACAAAAATTATCAAAGGTTACAACAAAGATCAAAGTTGCTAGGGCTATTTCAAATCTAAAAAATTGCATACATAATCTCAATATGTCCGAAGCATAAACACATGCATATCTAGACATAACAATAATCGCATACATGTTTCTAAGGTGCAATACAACAAACTCAATTCTAAGTTTTCTAAGCTCAAACTAAATCAACACTTTCTATCATGCATTTGACAGCAATCTATTCTTAGCCCGAAGTCACCACATGCTAATTTTTCTCAATCTTGAGCTATCCAAGTCACATCTGACTCGCTCATGCCCCAAACCTGATGCAATGCACACATACAAACAAAGTAACAGCCGGATAACTCCGGTGAGAATAAATCTCAATATGAACAACATGCATATACATCAGTTAAACATATGATATCTATATGCCAAATGAATCATAAATCTTCAATCATGTAATAGGAGGTAAAACATGATAGTATGTTCATCTTTAATACCAAATATATAAACTCATTCAATTCTTGAATGTCATAACATAACATGCTAGCATTTATAAACGCATATTCTAATCTCTAGAAATCTCTAGGTTAATGCATAAATGCAATGCATGTGCCAAGGAATAGGCTATCGAATCTGATATCAATAAATCATAATTCTGGGATCCCGGGGAAATAAAATCTTTAACTAACCACCGACTCTCCCAATCGAGGTGGCGTCAAATCTCTCAATCCCCTGACGTTGGTTCAACTATAGTGAGTTATCTAGCTCTGGAAATAAATCTATATTTCGTGCCATGAGTCAGCTGACTCTGGAAGTAAATCTACATTCCGTGCCACTCAACTACAGTTTTCCAAACGTTATCTGCACTCTAGGCCTTTCAACCCTCTGTACTTTTCAGGCTGGAGTTCAAGATGAATGCAACATAATCTGAATGCATCAAATCATACATAAGCTAAAACAACATCTTGAACACATCAATCATATAATCATATGATCATATAATCACTCAAAGATACCGACAAATCTGTAAGCATCACATGGAATATGTAAGACATGTTCAATACAAAACATAATATAAATCAAAGAAGACAAATAAACATTGACATAAATATTCTGGAAATTCAAAAAGATATCTATCTTGAATAATCTATCCCATTTATGTAAACGTAAACAATAACATATATTAAACATGTATGTATGTGATTTTAGGCAACTCGATAATCAGAAACAACCTCGAGTTATTCTGCCCATCTTATTAATGTCTATTCATACCTGCATTTCTGATTCAAATAGCTGACCCTCTGTCAATTCTTGATCAACTACAAGCTGTCCAAATTTGACATCAAATTCTGCTTATTTCAATCAGTGCTACTTGAAGGTATTCTTGATTCAACTTCAAACACTTCAAGTCATTCGAACTTGAACTCGTCAATTAAACTTCGATAATCTTCAAGTCAAATCTGAAATAATGTATAACATATCTAAACATCAATTTCCAATCTGAATCGATGTTTCTTTAAAGCTGATACATTTCAAATCTGACTAATACAATCGGAATTCAAACCGACGTCGCAACTATTCGACTTCGATAATTCTTTCGATTCAAATATCATTCTAAACTCAATTGCATATTCAATTCATCCACTAAACACTTGAGGATGAGCTTTAGACATTGATAATACATAACAATTCAAAATCTTGAACTAGCGGCGTAACGATATGATTTCGGTCTATCCAAAAGCTTAAACATCATTTAGACAATCATATCAATCACATATCATCACCACTTCTAGCAACAAATAACGTGAACATCATCCCTAAAAATCTGAATTTCTATAATTCTTTCAATATTCCAAAACACGTCCAAACGACGATCTTTTCTCGATCCGTCTTAGATATACTATCGTCGTATATGCTAGAACATGTTTATACAATCAAATCTTAATTATAACAACAACATAAAATTCAAACATGATATAACTTCATAAAACTTACGTCAAAACGTAGCACTCGGAGCTGTGATCGCAAATATACGATCAATCGGAAATTCTACCGGGCGGATTGAATTTAATCGGGACTCGAAAAGGCAAAAATGGTTGAAACCCCTTTTCTTTTCTCCCACTCGACCACCTCTGGAATTTTTGGCTACAATCTGATCAACTTACACGTTTTTAAGTGGCAAGTTGCATGATTATTGCATTTTGGTCCCTGCACTTTGGCCTAATTGCAATTCAGTTCCTGAACAAGCGATTTAATTCAATTTCAATCCTAAATAATTTAAGAATATTAGAATTCAAGTATAAACTCTAAATATTCTCAAATTAAATATTCTTGGATTAAAATTAAATCATTTCGGACATTATTGCACTTTAGTCCCTGAATTGCTCAATATTTTCAAATTGGCCCTTTCTCGGATTTTATCCTCAAAGTTCATTCTTGATATTTATCATCTTGGAATTCACATCTTAAATTACATAAATATCAATTGCAAATATTTTTAATCTTTTAATTTAAGAATTCCGGATAATAAACTTCTTAAAATCCGAAAATCCTCAAATTAAATATTTCTGACCCGAAATTGCAATTCCACATTTCTTAACTTCTTCAAATAAATATTTTCTCATATCCGGAATTTAAATCTTAAATTCTGTCATTAAGAACTTAATATTTACGGGCCTTACAGCTAATCTCATATCTTAAGGGCAATTAATGAATAAGCATCATTAATCTAATAAGGAAAGAAAGGATTCAAAAAAAATAAATTAAATTTTTTTTTTCAAAAAGGGGTGCGCCCCTGTCGCCAAAAACTACCGCGGGGGCGCCCCTGTTTTTTTCCAAAACAGTAGGCTAATCTCCAGGCTGCGCGCGAGCCGTCAAAAATTACCGCGGGGGCGCCTCCTGGAGCAGAAACTTGCCCTGTTCTTTGTCCGCAAATCTGATCCCTTCAACTCCTTCCAATTCATCAAACTCAAGTCTAAAACATGATATAAAAGATCCAAATCATGCATATTAATATAAACAAGGTCTCAAGCATCTATACATGTATTTATTACATCGCACAAGTCTCTAAAGAAACGATAAACGACATAATCTATCTCAAGTTTCATACATGTATTCCAAAACCCACAAGTTCTAAGGTTCCATGCTTCTAACATTCAAAACATCATCTATAACCCAAGTCCTCACGTGCTAGACTCTCTCCTAGCTGTCAATGACGTCGATGATCAGCTCCTGCCCTCTCTGTTGTCATGCACACATACAAAACAAGACAACAGCCGGATAAACTCCGGTGAGATACAAATCTCAGTATAACCAACATATCGAAAGCGTTAAATAAATCATATTTACTCTATTTAAAACTCGACTCAACAAATAGAGTACTCAAACGCTTTAAATACGAATTGATTCATATAACTTCGAAGCCATCAAGATTCATAAATGATCTTGACATGAATATCCATCTAATGAATTCGTAAACGACTCGCAAATAAGGTTAACCGCAACCTTGGCTTAGAATCAATTCGATATAACATCATATCAACTCAAATTTAAAGATCCACTACCTGAGATGGATCGACAACACCACAATCAAATCAAAACATAAACAAGTATGTGATTTTTGCGGGCCAACTCAAACATAATCGTTCTTGAGTTTCAAAGTCCCTACTTCGCGATGTCGTCATTATACCTTCATTTATCGAGGTTCTGAACTCTTCAAATCTGCGAGATATAATCAAAATACATATATCAAACTTCATACCAATCTATCATTTCAGAAACGAGTCAAAACCATCAAGAATTCATCAATCCCTTGCATTTCAAACCTCAACTCTTTCTTCGTTCGTTCAAGTCGGCGTCTTGTGTCGTTAAGCCTTCAAACTCAACTGAAACTGAATAAGAAAAATACTATAACATTCATAACATCTCAACAACAACTTCAACTCAGAAATTGGCTATCAAAATAGTTCCAAAACTCGATTAAACGACATAGCGATTCAAAATCGGTAACCGACGTAATCTCGACTTCGAAACTTGTAACTCCAATTCATATATCAGCATGTATCATATAAAACTCAGTCATAAAACATCTTATCAGCAGCTATAGTCATCGATATACAAGCTACAAATCATAATCAATCCCTTCAATCATCCAACTTTGATCCAGTTTCGAAAATAGAAGCGATACAATAGCAAGAACACAATCAACAACTAAAAATCTGATATCTGCTCCATAATGATTTCGAAATCCATAAAACACAGCATAAAACTTACACGAGATTGAATCTCTTGTCGTAAGGGTTCCAGAACAATTTACGGAATCGAAATCGGACAACCGGTTCAAAAGTTACAAGGATTTGAAGATCAAACTTTCAAAGAAAACAAATAAGATCTCGGATCTGTTTCTCAATTTCTGAATAAGGAATTAAGTACACGTGCAAAATCTGAGTAATCCAACACAAATCTGATAACTTTCAATAAAATTGCACTTTAGTCCCTAGATTCTTCAATAATTGCAATTTGGTCCTCGGCCCTTATTTTAATTCAATTTCAATCCTAAATAATTTAAGAATATTAGAATTTAAATAAAAACTCTAAATATTCCCAAATTAAATATACTCGGATTAAAATTAAATAAATTCGGATTAATCTCTAATTAATCCCGGGCCTTACATTTCTCCCCCACTAAGACATGAGTTCGTCCTCGAATTCATAAACAGTATAGATATGCAGTTCGTATGCTCATAAGAATAAAGAATAACTGAAAACTGAATAAGAACTCACATCAGTGGAATAGATAAGGAAATCGTTGCTTCATATCTTCTTCGACTTCCCAAGTCGCTTCTTCAACTCTGTGTCAACTCCATTGAATCTTCACCAATGGAATGGTCTTCGTTCGGAGTTGCTTCGTCTTTGTATCAAGAATCTGAATAGGTTGCTCGAAATAACTAAGAGTGTCATCCAATTCAGCTTCATCGGAGTGAATCACATGAGATGCATCAGATATGTACTTCCTCAACATCGATACATGAAAGACATCATGTATTCCAGATAAAGACATAGGAAGAGCGAGTCGATAAGCTAGATTGCCTATCTTCTCGAGAATCTCATACAGCCCAATATACCTCGGAGATAACTTCCCTCGTTTTCCAAATCGAACGGTACCTCTGAACGGTGAAATCTTCAGAAACACTCTATCTCCCTGATCAAATGATAACGGCCGTCGTCGTACATTCGCATATCTGGTCTGTCTGTGCTGTGCTGTTCTCATTCTCTGCTGTATCAGTTTCACCTTTTCAGTCATCTGTCTGATCATATCTGGCCTTAACTCAGGTACCTCAGAAACATCATCCCAATACAAAGGCGATCGACACTTCTTCCCATATAACTCTTCGAATGGTGCCATCTCTATACTCGTCTGATAACTGTTGTTATAAGAAAATTCCACGAGTGGTATAGAATTTTGCCATGTAACACCAAAATCAAGTACTACAGCTCTAATCATATCCTCAAGCGTCTGAATGGTTCGTTCAGATTGACCGTCGGTTTGAGGATGGTAAGTAGTACTCAAATGTAAACGCGTACCTAGAGCTTCCTGTAGGCTATGCCAAAAGTGCGAAGTAAACCTCGGATCTCGGTCAGATACAATAGACTTTGGCACACCATGAAGTCTTACCACTTCTCGAATATAAAGATCCGCCATTTGATCATGACGATAAGTCATTCGATAAGGAATAAAGCACGCAGATTTCGTCAATCTGTCAATGATCACCCAAACAGCATCGCATCCTCGAGATGATCGTGGCAACTTCGTTACAAAGTCCATGGAAATGTGATCCTATTTCCATTTAGGAATTGATAAACTCTGTAATAAGCCACCTGGTTTCTTTCTTTCAGTCTTCAATTCAGTCACATCAGACTTCATTTGTTTCCACCAGTACTGACTCTTCAAGTCGTTGTACATCTTTCTGCCTCCAGGGTGAACACTAAAGCGACTACATTGTGCTTCTTTCAGAATATTCTGTCTCAAGTCTGCAATATTGGAAACAACTATTCGGTTATTCATATACAAGATATCATCGTCACTAACTTTGTACTCAAACTGATGTCCTGATCTGATCATTTCAATCGATTTCTGTACATTCTGATCAACTTTCTGTGCTTCTTTGATACGAATCAACAACTCTGGCTCAGCACTGATTGCATAAACTCTCATAGGCCTTCTATCTGTCTCAAATACATATCCAGAAACACAACAATTCTCAATCAAATTAGATACACCTATAGTAGATAAAGATAAAGAACATACTTTTCTACTCAGGGCATCTGCTACTGCGTTAGATTTTCCCGGATAATATTTGATTTCACAATCAAAATCCTTCAATAAATCAAGCCATCGTCGTTGTCTCATGTTCAATTCAGATTGTGAGAATAGATACTTCAGACTTTTATGATCAAAAAAGATTTCAAACTTCTCGCCGTATAAATAATGTCTCCAGATCTTCAATGCAAAAACGATAGCAGCCAATTCAAGATCATGAATCGGATACCTAACCTCATGTGGTTTCAGTTGTCGAGAAGCATAAGCAACAACATGTCCTTTCTGCATTAAAATACATCCCAAACCCTGGTGAGAAGCATCACAATAAACAATAAAATCACCAGTACCTTTAGGGATTGTCAACACTGGCGCAGTAGTCAATCTCTTCTTCAGTTCAACAAAACTCCTTTCACATGCCTCAGACCAAACAAGTGGTGCATTCTTCTGTGTAAGCTGTGTAATAGGCTTCGCTATAGATGAAAAATCTCGAATGAATCGACGATAATAACCAGCTAAGCCCATAAAATTTCGAATTTCTGGCACAGACGTCGGTCTTTGCCAACTGATCACAGCTTCTACTTTGCTTGGATCCACTGATATACCATCTCCTGAAATTATATGGCCAAGAAACACGACTCGCTGCAACCAAAACTCACATTTGGATAACTTGGCATATAATTTTTCTTCCCGTAATGTTCTCAATACAATTCGGAGATGATCAGCATGTTCACACATATTCTTAGAATAAATCAAGATATCATCGATAAATATGATCACAAAATCATCTAGATATCTTTGAAATACCCTATTCATCAATCCCATAAAAAATGCTGGTGCATTCGTTAGACCAAAAGGCATGACTATGAATTCATAATGGCCATACCTGGTTCTAAATGCAGTCTTAGGAATATCTTCATCTCTAACCCTCAATTGATGATAACCGGATCGTAAATCAATCTTCGAATATACTGACGATCCCTGCAATTGATCAAATAAATCATCGATACGAGGTAAAGGATAGCGATTCTTTACCGTTGCTTTGTTCAATTGTCGGTAGTCAATACATAGTCTCATCGATCCGTCCTTGTGACGCCTAAAATCCAATATACTAAATCGCATGAATTAATTTAATAAATATTAGGATTATTATTATTTTTAGTTTAATTGATTTAAATTCTTTATGTGAATTATGTGTTAATAAATATTTTTATTATTTATTCAAATGATTTTATTTTACTAGCTATTTAATTAATATTTTTAATTGTTTAGGTTTATCTGTCCAAATGATTTTATTGTGCAATTTAAATTTCTTAAATATTTTAAAGGCTTAAGCTTGAATATTTAAATGATTTTTAATTGTTTAGTTTACTCATTAAAATTATTTTAATTGTTTAGCTTATTTATTTAAATACTTTTGATTGCCCAATTTATTTATTTTAAATGACTTAAATTTAGTGGTTAGTTATTTTAAATGATTTTATTGCTTAGTTTATTTTATTTAAAAGATTTTATATGTCCAAATCATTTTAAGGTTTTTATTTCTGCTCGTGTATTTATTTAAGTTACTTTTAAACGTTAGTCCAGTTTGTTTAAATTATTTTAAATCGCTTTGTTTGACATTTAAATATTTTACTCGTTGCCGTGAAATCGAAATATTTAAAGTGCTTAAATTCTTGGATTTTTAAGCTTGTATTTTAATTAGTGAAATTTAAATTTCCTAAATCCTAGTTCCTAAGTTTAGGTAGTATTTTTAGAGGTGTGTAGTATTTTCTTTTTATTTATTAAACCCTCTCACACACACCAATTAAAATACTACATATTATTATATATTATTATACACTTGTTTTTAAAAAATAAAATTTCCAACACAAGAAATCCCCAATTTATACCCTAAAATTCACACTCAAATCTCATTTCCCTCACACACCCCTTCACGACATTTCTCATATCCTCTCAAAGCTGCAACCCGTCGGCTTCAGCTCCTTTAACCATTTCTCGCCGCCTCAGCCGTCTCTTCTTCTTCTTCTCCGGCGGAGCATCTTCCCCAGCAGCTGGTCGGAGTCTCGAGCGTGAGTTAGCTCCATTTCCAGCCCCCTTCCAGCTCACTCTCCTCTTTGCATTTCGAATTTTGTGGGTATTAAAGGTTGAAGGCAAGTGTAGGATTTTCTTGGGCTCTCATTCAAGCTAGTTATGCTCTTGTTCATATTCCCTTTAATATTTTCGAAATGCTTGTTAATGTATGCATATAGGGTTCGAAATTTTGACAATTTTCAGCAGGGTTCTTGGGGGATTTTCGAAATTTGGAAGTGCCATAGGTTTTAAGGAGTTGCATTATGTATTGTGATGGAAAGAATGGGGTGTTTTGCTTTCTAATATGATTTTTGAAATTTTCAGAAGTATGCCCCGTTTATATTTCGAAACTTGCATTGTATTAGGGCTGTTTTGAATGTATGATTATTGCATTATGTTGTTTGCTATTGGTTGCATTGATTTAACAAGTCAAGGCACGTTTGGTTGCTTTATCTTGATGATTTTGATATGTGGTGTCGAAGTGAAGAAGTGGGCTGCCCAAGTGTTTGATGTAAGTCCTAAGAGATGGTTTTAAGTGTGTTTGATGGATTGGAGTGGTCTTAGAAGCAAGGGTGCATGATTGGTGAAGGTTTCACAAACTAGTAGGGCATTTGAGGTGTCTAGTTTGGACAGGGCAGTCTGAATTCGGGGCAGGGCAGTTTCCTGGTCGAGGTCTGTGTCGATTCTGTTTTGTCCTAAGTTTAGTTCATGACGTTTCGGTCGTGTCGGTATAAAATAGGCTTAATTCGGATAAGTATTCAATAAGTTATGAATTTTTGAGGTTTAAGTGTCGGTGCAGAAATTTATAGTCAAAAGTGGGCTGTCCGGGATGGGTTGTTTGGCATTTTGTATAAGAGGTCAAATGAAGTTGAAACCTGGTCATATGGTTAATTTTAAGAGTTAGGAAAGTGTCGGTTCAAGCGGGACGGGTTTTGGTTAAGGCATGAGTGAGAAAAAGGGTTTTTCAGTTTTCTTGCTCGATCTAAGTTGAAAAGTGAGGACTTTGTCAAAAGAGTAAAGTCTTGAGGGTTAGGGGCAGCCACTCGCTCATCGTTTTCACATGCAATGGAGTCGAGTCTCATTCTTGAAATTGCACGTTCGTGTGTGTGAGTCTCATTCTTGATGCCAAAGAAAAATTTAAAGAAAGTCTTTTTGAGTCTTGCATGCCAAAGTATAATTGAGTTGAGTCTCATGTCTTAAAGGTTGCCTATTCGTGTACATATGACATGTTCTTGAGTTTCATAAAGTGAAAGGAAGTTTTCTTGTTTTGCATGCTATAAAGAGGTGTGAGTCGAGTCTTAATGAATAAAAAGGAAAAGAAAGTAAATGTTTTTGAATGAAGTGATTTGTTTGTGACAAAGAGGGGTGTTGCTAGGCCGGGGGATGCCTCGGTCTACTCACCAAGAGGTTATAGAGGTTTAGGTAGGGAGCAAGAGACATCTTGTTTATCCTTGCCACAGAGAGCAATGTGGGATCGGGAGTAATCTCGGTCTCCTTGCCACAGAGGGGCAATGTGGGATCGGGAGTTATCTCGGTCTCCTTGCCACAGAGGGGTTAAGTTCGTCGGGAGAAATCTCGTCGTCTTGCCGGCATAGTGCACTGCAGCCATGATCATGATCGAAACAGAGGGTCACAAATCAAGGATCTGATTTCTAGAGGAAAAAGTAAAAGAAAAGAAAAGTTAAAGTTTCAAGTTTCAGTTGACTCGTCTTACGTTTATGTCAGCCAGTCAGTAATGCATGAAGTTCAGTTAGATGTTATGAAAAATTGAAAGTTATGTAAGTTGAATGTTATGAAAGTTGAAGGTCTCCCATAGCGTGAGTTCATCAATGCATGTTACTATACTTTCTAGTTTCATGCATATTTATAGTTAAAGTTCAAAGTATACTATGTATCATAGTTTGAGTACAGCATCATGTATTTTAAACCTTGTTATCAACTGTTTATGCTTGTTGAGTCTTTAGACTCACTACGCTTGTTTGATTGCAGGTGATGAGTTATATGTTGAGGTGATTGAGGGGCAGGATCCACTGGGTTGAGGCCACTGGTAGTGCAAAGCCCAATGACCGTCGCTGTTGAATGTTTAAATTTTCCGCGTATTAACTCTGATGTGTAGAATGATTATGAGAATGGTAGTTTATAGCCAGGATGTGTTTTCCCTGTGCTTGTTGAAGTTTATTCCTTAGCGCACTTTATTTTGTAACCGGGAGGTGGTTACTTGTCTTTGCATGTTTATGATTAACGCACTTTATTTTGTAACCGGGAGGTGGTTACTTGTCTTTGCATGTTTATGATTAGCGCACTTTATTTTGTAACCGGGAGGTGGTTACTTGTCTTTGCATGTTTATGATTAGCGCACTTTATTTTGTAACCGGGAGGTGGTTACTTGTCTTTGCACGTTTATGATTTTTGCATTTGAGACTTTCAGTCATCGTTTCTTTCCTTATTTGAAATGCTGACTGGGTCAAGGTGGCTTGTTTACTTTTCAAACGTCTAAGAGACAAAGACGCACAAATTCCAACCCGTAGATTGTCTTTCGTGTAATTTTTCCCATAGGCATGCTGGGACCCACCGAAGCGGCCCGCGTCACCCACATCGCACGTCAACGTCGTGTGATTCATTCTATTGCATCTTTTCTATCCGCGGATTGGACTGAAAGATTCGGGAATAGGACGACGAGGAATCGGAGGAACAATTAGTACGAGTAATAAAAAAAGAAATTAATGAAAAAGGGGTGCAACACGAGGACTTCCCAGGGGGTTACCCATCCTAGTACTGCTCTTGCCCTAGTACGCTTAACTTTGAAGTTTTGATGGGATCCGATGCATTAGTGCTAGTATGATCACATCCAACAGTGAATTAATTATTTATTGTTTTGTCTCTCGAATTGTGAATCGGAGGAACAGGCGCTGCCCTTTCAAACGGACATAACTTTCGATCGGCTGAGAGTTACGGGAGCTTCAGCCTTCTCACGCGAAGCTCGTCTCAATACATATTGCGCTCATCTCGGTCTAAGAGACGGAGACGTACAAAATCCAAACCAAAGATGGTATTTCGGGTCATTTTTCCCGTAGGGCGCGCTGGGACCCACTGAAGCGGCCCGAGTCACCCAAATCGCACGTCCACGTCGTGTGATTCAGTCTATTGCATATTTTCTATCCGCGGATTGGACTGAAAGAGTCGAGAATAGGACGGCGAGGAATCGGAGAAACAAGAAGTACGAGTAATAAAAAAAGAAATAAATGAAAAATGGGTGCAACACGAGGACTGCCCAAGGGGTCACCCATCCTAGTACTGCTCTCACCCAAGCACACTTAAGTTCGGAGTTCTGATGGGATCCGATGCATTAGGGCTTATATGATCGCACCCAACAGTGAATGAATTCTTTATTGTTTTGTTTCTCGAATTGCGGATTAGAGGAACAAGCGCTGCACTTTCAAACACACATAACTTTTGATCGGCCGAGAGTTACGGGAGCTTTAGCCTGCTCACACGAAGCTCGTCTCGATACCTACAGCACGCATCTCAGTCAAAGAGACGGATACACACAAATTTCAACCTGGAGATGGTATTTCGGGTCATTTTTCTCGTATGGTGCATTGGGACCCACCGAAGCGGCCCGCATCACCTATATCGCACGTCCACGTCGTGTGATTCAGTATATTGCATCTTTTATATCCGAGGATTGGACTGTAAGAGTCGGGAATAGGACGGCGAGGAATCGGAGGAACAAGAAGTACGATTAATAAAAAAAAAGAAATTAATGAAAAAGGGGTGCAACACGAGGACTTCCCAAGGAGTCACCCAACCTAGTACTGCTCTTGCCCAAGAACGCTTAACTTCGGAGTTCTGATGGGATCCGGTGCATTAGTGCTGGTATGATTGCACCCAACACTGAATTAATTCTTTGTTGTTTTGTGTCTCGAATTGCGGATCGTAGGAACAGACGCTGCACTTTCAAACGGACATAACTTTCGATCGGCTGAGAGTTACGGGAGCTTCAACCTGCTCACGTGAAGCTCGTCTCGATACCTATAGCGCGCATCTCGGTTTAAGAGATGGAGACACACAAATTCCAATCCGGAGATGGTTTTTTGGGTCATTTTTCCCGTAGGACATGCTGGGACCCATCAAAGCGGCCCGCGTCACCTAGATCGCACGTACACGTCGTGTGATTCAGTCTATTGCATCTTTTCTATCCGAGGATTGGACTGTAAGAGTTAAGAATAGGATGGTGAGGAATCGGAGGAACAACAAATATGAGTAATAAAAAAAAATTAATGAAAAAAGGGGTGCAACACGAGGACTTCCCTGGGGGTCACCCATCCTAGTACTGCTCTCGCCCAATCACGCTTAACTTCGAAGTTCTGATGGAATACGGTGCATTAGTGTTTGTCTGATCGCACCCAACAGTGAATGAATTCACTTTTGTTTTGTCTCTCGAATTGCGGATCGGAGGAACAGGCGCTGCCCTTTCAAACACGAAGCTCGTCTCGATACCTACAATGCGCATCTCAGTCTAAGAGACGGAGAAGCTTAAATTCCAACCCGGAGATGGTTTTTTGGGTCATTTTTCCCGTAGGGCACGCTAGGACCCACCGAAGCGGTCCGCGTCACCCAGATCGCACGTCCACGTCGTGTGATTCAGTCTATTGTATCTTTTCTATCCGTGGATTGGACTGAAAGAGTCAGAATAAGACGGCGATGAATCGCAGGAACAAGAAGTACGAGTAATAAAAAAAGAAATTAATGAAAAAGGGGTGCAACACGAGGACTTTGTTAGAGTAGGTGCCCGTCGAGCCAATGTGTTGGCCGATGGTCCTTGAGAGAACTCTTGTATGACAATTTTTATTTTAATAATATTTGACATTATTTAATTTGGCAAATCTTTATCTGTATACCCATGTAAGCTGCATAGATAAAGCCCTTGAATATACAAATAGTAGAAAGAATATGAGATGGTCCTGTGATGACTATCATGAAACTCATATTTGGAATACTGTATATTCTAAAATGTTCCTAGTCGATTCAGCAGCCATAAAGAAGGATAAAGGCCACTCGAGCTTGAGACTAGTATTTGCGATGTGAGTACCATGTTTCATTGGTAGGGGACATGGAGATGTCCAAGCATGCAAATAGGTGCTCCTTGTAGACCCTTCCTAAAGGATTTTCCAAGTGGTTCTCACTTATCGAGTGGAGAAGTCCTAGTTTATGGTTGTACACCATTAGTCCTTATGATCCGGGACAACATGGAGACTCTATATGCTAGTGCTTCACTTTGACTTGTTTACCGACTCATCTGGGGTCATCAAGTGGCAATGTTGGAGGTTGTGACGAAACATATAGGAGTCAATGCATTGTAGTCGGGGATTCAGAGCTTACCTACGAATATGGATATCCTATGTAATCTCATGCATACGTAGCTTGAAATCTCTGATCAGAGTAGGTGGTAATTAAGAAATGGGTTTCTTGAATTACACCTTCGATGCAACTACGACATGACACATAGTTATCGATTCAATGACAACTCTCGATAAACCAATGATTGTCGAATTGGTCGTGATATATGATTTGAAGGGACCGTGCTGTACGCTAACCATAATTGATTGGTTCTTGCAGGCACTATCATTTGATACCTAGGGAGTCATGTAAGAAATGCTGTTAGACATTTAACATGACTGGTTGGGTACTATCAGACTTGAGTTTTCTGACGTTCTTATTATCAAGGAGTTGATCAATAAGAATGGAGCTATATGGGGTATGCTCACATAGGGGACTTGTTGATCCCGAATCACATGGAGATGTGAACCCACTGCTAGTTGTATCAGTGAACCATTGAGGGTCACACAAGTACTAGCTTTCTGGATCCCGTTGAGATTAAAATTAGTTCAATGTGTTGAACAACTTATAAAGGAGTTTATAAGTAAAATAAATTAGAAGTTTGACTTCTAAATTGGAGATAAAATGAAAAGTAAATTTTAATTTGTGAATGTGTTTCAAGATTAAAAGTTGACTTAAAATAATTAGTTTGTGAAAATGTTGATTTTCTAAACTATTATTTTGAACTTAATTAATTAATTCAAGAGTTGAATTAATTTAACACTAGTAGACTTTGTAATGTACAAATAATTAAATTAATTCAAGTGTTGAATTAATTAAACACTTTTGAGTCTAGTAGAGCTCAAATTAATATAGTGTTGAATAAATATATACTAGTGGACTTGAATGAGTTCAAGTTAGATTTAATTAATTATTTAAACTTAATTGGGATTAAGTTTAATGTTTAATTAAATTAAATAAGTTCAAAATCATGTTTATATATTATATATATATTCGAAATATATATATATATTCATGTTATATATATGTGTGATGGAATTTGAAGGGTTGGAAGAAGGGTTGCAATTTTCCATGCAAGTCTTGCACTTTTCCATGCATGGTTTAATTGTATCCATTTAATCCTTTACCTTTAATATATTATTATGAATAATATACACACATTATTCATTCCAATTTGGAGGAGAAGTGGCCGAACACTTCTTGACAATATTCTCCAAGTTTTCTTTCAATTTTTGAGGAAGAAGAAAAGGAAAATATCAATGCAAAATTCTCTAAATATTCTAGTGCATATTTAGAGCGGATCTAGATCGTCTAGTCTTGGACCCAATTCAAAGGCTTGAAGTGTTGAATCCATTTTGAGCAAGGTGTGCTTTGGAAGCTTGTAGATAGTATCTACCACTTCAAGAGCCTAGTTGTTTATCAACTTGGTTGGAGCCATAAATCAATCTTTGAGATTGATAGGTAAAACTTCTAAACACCTTATGGTTGTTTTATTTTGAATGCTACACAAATGCTCGGATCTCTTTTGTTAAAAATTTTAATATTTCCACTGCGTTTCCGGGCACGAGTTAACCGATCACCTATAGTGGTATCAAAGCCTAGGTTACTCTTTTGTGTAGCATTTGTTTGATATTATGTTGAGGTCAATTTCTAACCGCATGAGAAAATCAAGATCTATCAATTTGGGGCTGTTTTTTGGAAAAATCTTTTTATAAAATGTTGCTGCCCATTTCGGGCAGCAGGGGCAGCCCACGGCTGCCCGACGAGCAGCTCACTTTTAATAAAAAAAATATTTTTTTTGGGTTGGCCGGAATCCGGCAACGGTGCTCCGGCAACGATTATGACGAATTTGGTTTCCAAAAAGTGTTTTGTGATATCCAAGTGTCATAAGCCCTAAGTTGTTGAGATTGTAAAAGTTGATATTTTTATGAAAAATTGAAATTTTAAAAATTGTGTATTTTCTCATTAAATAAATAATTAAAGTGAGACTTAGATTATTTATAGTAAATGGTGATTTACAAAAAATTCGATTATAAATAAATTAATTATAAAATAAATAAAGGTTTTTGTTTATTTTGTTAATTTAATTTATAATTATGGTGGTTAGTGATTGGACCAAGAAATATAATATTTAATCAATTGATTATTGTGATAATTAATTGATGGTGTATGATATGTGATATTATGCATGAAGGATGATCAAAAGCCCAAGACCAATTTGCTAGGTGTATGCTAGGATATTTTGTGTTAAATGGTTGTAATAATTATCAAATTATAAAGTGGGCTTGGTTTATGGCCCGTTTCCACCCCATGAGATGTATCCCTATTTTCCATGGATATTTTAATGTAAAATATTTGATAGTGGAAGTTCAAGATTGGAAGATGGTGAGCCATGATGAATTATGAAGATCCAAGACATGTAAATATTGGAAGCTTATGTAATTGTTGCATTTGCATCCCATGCATTCCCTAGGAATTGGACCTAGACCCGGGTTTGGCTCACACGGGCCGAATAGTTTTGGGGAGATTGATCATCCTTGTTAATTTACTGTTTATAATATATGCATGATATATTATAAATAATGAGTATGTGCGTTATTATTTTATAATAACAAAATTGCAAGAATCCGGCAAACATACGATCAGACATGGCGAGTTTTTAAAATTAACGATGAGACCATTTCAAAATTAAAAACCCTCATTTTGAATTAGATTCAAAATTTATATCAAGCCCGAAAAGGGGAATTATAAATTTGTTTATAATTTCCATGTCTTCCATCGACAATGGATGCATGATGAACGCTACCCGTATTCAATGCTCGACTCATATTATTGGGGGCTCTTGGATGCCAAAAAGCTGTGACATCCATTGACATGGTGATGTGAACTACGTGGAACTCCCATGACTTCGGCTCATATTATTGGGGGAACTCATGGCGACCGTCCATTAAGGTTCGATATCGATGGGTAAGGCTTGACACGTAAAGATGAACGACGTCATATTATTGGGTCCTAATCAAGCGTGAGACAAAAGTTTACATAAGGGTTGCATGGAGATGCAATTGGAAACTACCTTTTAGAAATTATGATTGACTGATATTATTCGGGATCATGATTGGCTAATTGGACCTTATGTACCTACTGAGAAAAGGAGTTTCCCGTTTTCACTAGAGGGTAGTGAAAATGTCAAAAACAGTGGGAGTAAAAATTTATAAAGTTAAAGTCCATACTTTATATCTTATTAAATATTTTAAAATAGTCATTGACATTTATCTGTTATTATTTTTCAGTACAAAGTTTTTGACAATGTCATCAATTCGCAATCCGTTATCTGCAATACTCGACAAACATATACTGGCTGGTCCAAATTACCTCGATTGGCTAAGAAATCTGAAAATTGTCTTAAACTCGGAAAAGATTGCATATGCACTTGAAAAGTCGCCCCCTGCTAAGGCTTCGACTGGATGTAGCCCTGTTGAGCTACAGATTTACAAGGATTGGTGTGACCATGACTTGAAAACTAAGTGTTATATGCTGGGTTCTATGTCCGATAAACTGCAGAGGTGTTTTGAGGATGCTAAGAATGTGTTGTGAAAATTCTCGCAAGCGTACGAGTGTCAAGTTTTAATATAGTGATAAAATCAGATATCGATCCCACAGGGAGTAAAATGAAAATATTCAGTGCTTGTAATTAATATATTCTAAACTTTATCTAGAAAATCAATATTTGAGAAATTTGCGATAAATAAAAATAATCAGGATGTTTTTGATAGCACGCACACAACTTGTTGATATAATCAATCAGAGAAAATTGGTCTAGAGGTATAGATTTCACCTGGTTTCAACAACAGTCAATCCTAAATGATTAATCTTCATGAATTTCAGTCAATTAATAGCCAAGAACACTTAAGTTTATTATTTCCCTCTCCCGAGCAACAAATAATGTTTATCAAATACAATTCAATTCCAATATTCCTATTAAGAATTTATCGCAGTGATCTATCACAAAACAATGTTCTTTTTAAAAGCTCTGTTAAAATCATACACTCTCCCGAGCTGTATAAATAATTTACAGTGTAGTTTCTAATGTCCTATTCAAAATCCTCTCTCCCGAGCAATGATTTCAAATAAATATAACAAATCAATTATTGATCAGATAATTGAAAATACAGTCAATTCTAGAAAAAACAATTAATCTAGAAACAAAACTCAATTCAATAAAATCAAAAATTCATGAAAGCGTCTACACCAGGTTCCATCCGACCTCTAGACTCTAAAAAATTAGTTCATAATAAAATTATGAATAAAATAATAATTCATAAATTCAAGCATATTCAGAATAAAATAAAAGATAAGAAACAAATCCGTAGATGCGACGCCGTGTCCGGTCTATCGAACTCCGTCTTCGTTCTTCAAGTTAAAGCACAAAATCCTCCAGATATCTTCACATGATCAAACCCTGATTCTCTGATCTGTGCGTAATGTGTGTGGCGGCTCTCCTAAATTTGTTAGATAAAAATCCTTTTATATCGCTCAGCAAAAGCCCACTCAAAAGCCCATAAAATAATTGCCCGAAATAATAAAACTTTCCAAACAGCAACAGAGGGCGGACGCTCAAAAATTGGCGCGGGCACGCCTTGATCTCGAAATCTCAATTCTCTCGCTTTTCCAAATCTTGCACGATAGCTCTTCTTCCCTTCCTCATCAGCGCTTGTTTTAGCGCTAAACTTTTAAGGCCCAATAAGAAAGCCCATTTTCTTCCTTCTCTTGACCTGATCGTTCCTTTCTTCTCTTCAATTTTCTCTTCTTTTCTTTTTCCTTTCTTTTATTCTTCTTTTCTCCTTTTTCCTCTCATTTCCACATAAATTCAATAAATCACTGTAAACACAAAAACAACAAAATACCCACATAAATCTGCTCGAAACAAATATTTAACAATTAAAATCATATATAAATTAAGTGTATAAAATACACTTATAAAATACCCCCAAACTTAAAATTTTGCTAGTCCCGAGCAAAACAATATATATCATACTTCCAAAAACTCAAATCATCATAAACTCACAAGAATAGTCAAAAAATATTATGGAGCAATGGTCTCGACAATGATTTCAAAGAATTTTCAAATCCAATCTCATCCAACCTACTAACACTTGAAAGTTTCAGTCATAACAAAATAACCGCATAAACTTACAATCTCCGCAACTCAAGTTCAAAACACCATTCTCCAAATTCAATTCAAACATTCATAGATCATGAGGACTTTTCAAGGTAGCATAGGATCAAATAAAGGATAAAAAATCAAAAACACTCACAATTAGTGTAACGCCCTGTTTTTATCTTAAATGAGTTTATTTGAGTTAATCAGAGATTACAGAGTTCTCGAGCCGGTTTGATTTTGATCAGGGTCCTTTTTGCAAATTTTGGAAATTTCAGGGACTAAAACGCAAATAGGGGATTTAATATATTATCTACACTTAGATTTTTATTTAGATCACTCTCCTTCCTCCCCAAAGCGTGAACCTCCATTGTAGGTGCCCAAAACGTTTCTTCAATCTTTGGAATTCTCCGATTTTGTCGATCCGTCCGTTAGAAATTATTTCTGAAGGCAGATTAGCAATCACAGCAACGAGAGCTTCGTTATATCGTAAGTTCTTCTTCGATCGGATACATTCTAGTTTTTGGATGTTGTTAGAATTGTTTGAGATTCGAGTATGTTGTTCTCTACAGAGTTCTGAGCGTTTATTATCTGTCGGTTTTGAATTAGAGAGACGTTCGGATTTATTATGATTTTTGGAAGCCATTTTTGAAAATGTGGATTTTGAGATTGATGGGTTTGCTTTGTTTTGGTTGTCTTAGAATTTTTATGAGGTTATATCTCTATTGAACTGCTGTTTGCGTTGTCGGTTTGTTCAGTTATAGCCGTTATGCCGTCGGTTTGAGTTTTGGAGATTTGAACCGTTTTTGAAGTTGTTGAACTTGGCTTGTAAGTCGATCATGGTAATTGATCTTTGATTGTATCTGAACAGATTCGTTTGGAGTTGTCAAACCCTGTGTTAGAAGCATTTGGTCGTCGAGAATTGGACAAAGAACGGTAAAGAGATTACCTTGAACCATTGCCTTTGTTGTTGGATTGTTTAGTTGTTGATTAAACCTTTTGTTGTAGCTTATCCAGAGTTGAAACTACTGCATTGAAAGGTAAAAGCAGTCATCGTAGCGGGATAGCATACTCGGGACTGTTGGTTCTCGAGTTTCCCCTTTTTAAAATCACATATTGCATTGATAATTGTTCTAGCACGTGGAACTTGTATTTGTTGATTGATTGAGTTTTTGTTATGTGGCTTACGTTTATGTTTCTGTTATGCATTCATCTTGAGCCTACTTTGATTTTAGCGGGCAGAACCGCCCTTTTTGTTAGACGTTTGGGAACTATGATTGAGTGGCCTAGGTTGTAGTATTTCACCAAGTACTAGCATACTCATTATGGTTGCTCAAAGTCTAGAGGAGTGGGATACGTGGCACCACCTCGATTGGGAGAGTCGGTGAGTCGTTACGTGATCTCATCCTCAGGATCCCAAAAGCAGAGTAATACTCCCGTGTTCATCAGATTCAATATCCTGGTTTTAAAGACATGCATATCATTAACTTCAATTTGAATATGTGGTTTGATAGCGTGTTGTATATTCATTACTTGATATGTTGCTTTTACTGGGATTATCATTCTCACCGGTTATCCGGCTGTTGCTTTGTTTTGTATGTGTACTTGGCAACAGGAAGGGCAGGATCAAGTCAGCATAGACCTGGTTAGCGTCCAGAGCAAGAGATAGAAGTGAGACTCGTTTAGAAGTCGAATCAGCATGTCAACCTAGTTATGTTTTGCGATCATGTTTAGTCATTCGAACTTCTCGTATATGTTTTGTAAGCAAGAACGATGTAGGTACTATTGAATTCAATGTTGCTCTTCCCTAAACCTTTCTTTTATTGTTATTGGAATGTCAAATACTCTTAATGCAAGTGTTTAGGTTTTGTTTGAGTTTATTACAGTGCCTTAACTTTTCTGGGCGAGGGGACGGCGCGGGCGCGCGGTTGTTGGCGCGGGCGCGCGGCCTCTTTGCGAGATATGAGCGCGGGCGCGCTTCCTTTAGCGCGGGCGCGCTGGGATTTGCGGGATGTAGGCGCGGGCACGCTGATGTCAGCGCGGGCGCGCGAGCCTCCTTCAAAAAAAAATATATATTTATTGGGTTCTTGATTTCTTATCGCTTGTTGTCTGATATTAGTTTTTTAGAAACGAGGTCTCACATTAAGTGGTATCAAAGCCTTAAGATTCTTGGTCGAACCAGAGTGAGCGGGTAGATCGAGTCTGCATGTATTGACTCCTCGCATGTGTTTGAATTATTTTAACTATGTACTTAATTCCATGCGAGCAGGCTTTATTATTGAGAATTATTGAATTACATGGTTATGTGATTTAATTTATAAAGCATGATCTACTTGAGATATAACTGTTTCTGTTATCGACTGGTATCCGGTATTCCAAGCGGTTGTAAGGGCACTGATTGTAGCGATTGAGATATCTCGTGTCCTAACCTTTGATTATCAGATGGGTCCTCGTCGAGTGATAAACAGAAACACACCGCCAGTTATCCCTGCGACTGAGCAAGCTAGCACTAAAGTTGATCAGTTGGATGCTTCAGCAACGCCT
This sequence comes from Henckelia pumila, assembly GCF_033568475.1. Classification (NCBI taxonomy): domain Eukaryota; kingdom Viridiplantae; phylum Streptophyta; class Magnoliopsida; order Lamiales; family Gesneriaceae; genus Henckelia; species Henckelia pumila. The sequence goes on along the minus strand of NC_133123.1, from coordinate 187,276,372 downwards.
ATGGAAACCTTGCTGAAGAGGTTTCAGTCGTTCAATCCGCCGTTGTTGATGGGTTCAGAAAATCCAGTTGACTGCGAGAGTTGGTTGGATTATATTGATCAGCTGTTCGATTCCATTGACTACACAGATGACCGCCGAATCAGGTTAGTAATTCATCAGCTGCGTGGTGGTGCTAAGAGATGGTGGATCATGACAAAGAAAGCATTCGAGAGTAGAGGTACAGAGGTTACTTGGACTCTTTTTAAATCTGAGTTTTATAAGCGGTTTTTCCCTATCTCGTATCGTAAGGATAAGGGAGCAGAGTTTGAAAATCTGAGGCAAGGAAATCTGAACATTGAAGAGTACGTGGCTAAGTTCGATAGTCTGTTGCGTTTTGCACCTCTAATTGCCGGAGATGAAGAAGCTAAGGCAGATCAGTTCATCAACGGGTTGAACCCCGATGTCTTCACGTTGGTTAACACCAACAGGCCTAGCAACTTTGCGGATGCCATGAATTACGCAAAGGGAGCAGAAGCAGGCTTGTGGAGGCAAAGAGGTAATCAGGGAGCACCTCAGCAGCAGAGGCAGTATCAGAACCTACCATCTCAGTACCAAAATCAGCCACCTCAACATCAGAACCAGCAGCAGAGGTATGAAGGTGGTAGTAGTGGGGGAAACAGAAAGGATCAGTACAAAGCAAGAGGTAAACAGTTCAAAAGGCAAGGGAACAGTTCGTCTAGTTCCAGTGGTTCGAAGCAATTTGGTTCCGGACAGAGTTCTGGATCTTCAGCCATGTACTGCAGCAAGTGCGGGGGAAGACACTCACCGGATCAGTGTGTGGGAGTCTTCGGTAATTGTAACACATGTCAGCAACCGGGACACTTCTCTAAGGTGTGCCCAAAACGTAACAGAGATAGAGCTCAGAGTGGGAGTTCGTCTAGACCTGCAGCTCAACCGGAGAGGCAGTCATCGGCAGTGCACTCTTTCCAACCCCAGCAATAGCAGAACAGACAGGGAGGAAGCACTAGTGCGAACCAGCCTCCGAGACAGCAAGCTCGAGTCTTTGCATTGACAGAGGATCAGGCTCAGACAGCACCTGACGATGTCATAGCAGGTAACTATTCGATTTTCGGTCATTCTGCTCATGTCTTGATAGATACATGTGCTTCCCATTCCTTTATCTCTGAGAAATATGTGTTATTGCATGCTTTGCCAACTGAATTGTTGCCTACAGTAGTAGCTGTTACTTCACCTTTGGGTGGAGGAATTGTTTCTGTCCGACTAGTCAAGAACTGTGAACTTTGTTTCGAGGGGAATTTGTTAGAATTCGACTGTATTGTGCTTGGGTTGTCAGATTTTGATTGTATTGTCGGTATAGATGCTTTGACCAAGTACAGGGCAACAGTTGATTGTTTTCTGAAAGTTGTCAGGTTCAGACCTGAAATGGCAGACGAGTGGAAATTCTTTGGTAAGGGTTCTCGATCTAGAATTCTTTTGGTTTCAGTGTTATCTATGACTCGTTTGTTACAGAGAGGTGCAGAAGGATTTTTGGTTTATGCGGTTGATGTACTGAAATCTAGCCCAGCTTTGGTTGACTTACCAGTGGTTAGAGATTTTGCTGATGTGTTTCCGGAAGATGTTCCTGGATTGCCACCCATTCGAGAGGTTGAATTCAGCATTGACTTAGTGCCAGGTACTCAACCTATTTCAAAAGCTCCTTATCGTATGGCACTTGTTGAATTGTGAGAGTTGAAGGAGCAGCTTGAGGATTTAATTGCCCAGGGATACATCAGACCTAGTGTGTCGCCTTGGGGTGCTCCTGTTCTATTCGTTCGGAAGAAGGATGGTTCTATGCGGCTCTGTATCGACTACCGTCAATTGAATCAGGCTACAGTTAAGAACAGGTATCCTTTACCCCGAATAGATGACTTGTTTGATCAACTGCAGGGTTCTTCTGTCTACTCTAAGATTGATCTGAGGTCAGGTTATCATCAATTGAGAGTGCGAGAGGAAGACGTTCCTAAGACCGCATTCAGAATGAGGTATGGTCATTTTGAGTTTATAGTCATGCCATTTGGTTTGACTAACGCTCCAGCGGTTTTTATGGATTTGATGAACCGTATCTTTCAGCGTTATTTAGATGAGTTCGTCATTATCTTTATCGATGATATTCTTATCTACTCGAAGAACCGTACTGACCATGCAGAGCACTTGAGGACCGTACTGCAGATTTTACGAGTTGAGCAGTTGTTTGCCAAGCTGTCTAAGTGTGAATTTTGGTTGGATCGAGTTGTTTTTCTCGGTCATATCATTTCTGGAGAGGGGATTTCTGTCGATCCTAGCAAGATTGAAGCGGTTATGAATTGGCCTAGACCTACTTCAGTGCCGGAGATCCGAAGCTTCATGGGTTTAGCTGGTTATTACCGTCGTTTCATCGAGGGTTTCTCGTCTATTGCCAAGCCTATTACCCAGCTGACTCAGAAGAATGCGCCTTTTGTCTGGACTGCAGATTGTGAGGCTAGCTTTGTTGATCTGAAGAGGAGACTGACCAGTGCTCCAATTCTTTCTATTCCGAAAGGTACTGGAGGTTTCACAGTCTATTGTGATGCTTCTAACCGAGGCTTGGGTTGTGTTCTTATGCAGCATAAGAATGTGATAGCGTATGCATCGAGGCAGCTGAAACCGCATGAGACTCGTTATCCGGTTCATGATCTTGAACTAGCTACGATCATCTTTGCTCTGAAGATCTTGCGTCACTATCTTTATGGTGAGTCCTTCGAGATCTTTTCTGATCATAAGAGTCTTAAGTACTTGTTTTCTCAGGCAGATCTGAATATGAGACAGAGAAGGTGGTTAGATCTGTTGAAAGATTTCGACTGTGAGATCAAGTATTATCCGGGGAAGTCGAATGCAGTTGCAGATGCGTTGAGCCGAAAGCTTTGTTCTTTATCTCTTTCTACTATTGGTGTTTCTCAGTTGATCGATGATTGTTGCACTTCTGGTTTAGAGTTTGAAACAGAAAGGGAGACTATCAGAGTGTTTGCTATTCAAGCCGAACCGGAGTTGTTTGTTGCAATCAGAGAAGCACAGAAGTCTGAGCCGAGCATTCAGGTTTCAGTAGAGAAAGTCAGATCTGGGCATCAGTCTGAATTCCAGGTTAGAGATGATGTACTGTATGTGAATAACCGTATTGTTGTGCCTGATATTTTGGATTTGAGGCAGCGTATTCTTCGAGAGGCTCATTGCAGTCGGTTTAGTATTCATCCTGGAGGTCGTAAGATGTACAACGATCTGAAGATTCAGTTTTGGTGGAAGAGAATGAAGAGCGACGTAGCGAGGTTTGTATCTCAGTGTTTGAATTGTCAGCAGGTGAAAGCAGAACGGAAGCGACCAGGAGGTCTGTTGCGCAGTCTATCTGTTCCTGAATGGAAGTGAGATCACATTTCCATGGATTTTGTCACGAAGCTACCACAATCCGTTCGAGGATGCGATGCCATTTGGGTAGTGATCGACCGATTGACGAAGTATGCGTGTTTTATTCCGTACAGGATGACGTATCGTCATGATCAGATGGCTGAGTTGTATGTTAGCAATGTTGTGAGACTGCATGGTGTGCCGAAGTCGATCGTTTTAGACAGAGATCCTAGATTCACTTCTCACTTCTGGCACAGTCTTCAGGGGGCACTTGGTACTCGATTGCATCTGAGTACAGCTTACCATCCTCAGACCGATGGACAGTCAGAGCGGACTATCCAGACGTTAGAGGATATGCTGTGAGCGGTGGTGCTAGACTTTGACACTAGTTGGCAGGATTCTTTGCCTCTTGTCGAGTTTTCTTACAACAACAACTTCCAAGCGAGTATCGGTATGGCGCCTTTTGAGGCTTTGTATGGTAAGAAGTGCCGATCTCCGTTGTTTTGGGATGATTTATCCGAGTCACCAGATTTGGGACCGGAGATGCTTAGAGATATGGCAGAGCAGGTTAAGATCATTCAGACCAGAATGAAGTCAGCTCAAGATAGACAGGCAAAGTATGCGAATGTCAGGCGTAGACCTCTGAGTTTTGATCAGGGAGACCGAGTCTTTCTGAAGATTTCACCTTTCAGAGGCACTGTCAGATTCGGTAAGAGAGGGAAGTTATCTCCAAGATTCATCGGGCCGTACAAGATTCTCGAGAAGATAGGCGATCTTGCCTACAGACTTGCACTTCCTCCGTCTTTATCTGGTATTCACGACGTTTTTCACGTCTCTATGCTGCGAAAGTATCAACCAGATATTTCTCATATCCTTCAGCCTGACGAAGCCGAGTTAGACGAGACTCTGAGCTACTTTGAGCGACCGATTCAGATCCTTGATCGGAAGGAGAAACAACTCAGAACCAAGTTGATTCCGTTGGTGAAAGTGCAGTGGAGCCGTCACGGAGTCGAGGAAGCGACTTGGGAGACAGAATCTGACATGAGACAGCAATTTCCGGAGCTATTCGGATGACGTGAGTTCTTCTTACTGTCCTTAGTTCTTTATTCTATCTTATGAGTTGTGGTTCTCGTTGATTTCGAGGACGAAATCTCTTCTTAGTGGGGGAGAATTGTAACGCCCTGTTTTTATCTTAAATGAGTTTATTTGAGTTAATCAGAGATTACAAAGTTCTCGAGCCGGTTTGATTTTGATCAGGGTCCTTTTTGCAAATTTTGGTAATTTCAGGGACTAAAACGCAAATAGGGGATTTAATATATTATCTACACTTAGATTTTTATTTAGATCACTCTCCTTCCTCCCCAAAGCGTGAACCTCCATTGTAGGCACCCAAAACGTTTCTTCAAGCTTTGGAATTCTCCGATTTTGTCGATCCGTCCGTTAGAAATTATTTCTGAAGGCAGACTAGCAATCACAGCAACGAGAGCTTCGTTATATCGTAAGTTCTTCTTCGATCGGATACATTCTAGTTTTTGGATGTTGTTAGAATCGTTTGAGATTCGAGTATGTTGTTCTCTACAGAGTTCTGAGCGTTTATTATCTGTCGGTTTTGAATTAGAGCGACGTTCGGATTTATTATGATTTTTGGAAGCCATTTTCGAAAATGTGGATTTTGAGATTGATGGGTTTGCTTTGTTTTGGTTGTCTTAGAATTTTTATGAGGTTATATCTCTATTGAACTGCTGTCTGCGTTGTCGGTTTGTTCAGTTATAGTCGTTATGCCGTCGGTTTGAGTTTTGGAGATTTGAACCGTTTTTGAAGTTGTTGAACTTGGCTTGTAAGTCGATCATGGTAATTGATCTTTGATTGTATCTGAAAAGATTCGTTTGGAGTTGTCAAGCCCTGTGTTAGCAGCATTTGGTCGTCGAGAATTGGACGAAGAACGGTAAAGAGATTACCTTGAACCATTGCCTTTGTTGTTGGATTGTTTAGTTGTTGATTAAACCTTTTGTTGTAGCTTATCCAGAGTTGGAACTACTGCATTGAAAGGTAAAAGCAGTCATCGTAGCGGGATAGCATACTCGGGACTGTTGGTTCTCGAGTTTCCCCTTTTTAAAATCACATATTGCATTGATAATTGTTCTAGCACATGGAACTTGTATTTGTTGATTGATTGAGTTTTTGTTATGTGGCTTACGTTTATGTTTCTGTTATGCATTCATCTTGAGCCTACTTTGATTTCAGCGGGCAGAACCGCCCTTTTTGTTAGACGTTTGGGAACTATGATTGAGTGGCCAAGGTTGTAGTATTTCACCTTGTGCTAGCATACTCATGATTATGGTTGCTCAAAGTCTAGAGGAGTGGGATACGTGGCACCACCTCGATTGGGAGAGTCGGTGAGTCGTTACGTGATCTCATCCTCGGGATCCCAAAAGCAGAGTAATACTCCCGTGTTCATCAGATTCGATATCCTAGTTTTAAAGACATGCATATCATTAACTTCAATTTGAATATGTGGTTTGATAGCATGTTGTATATTCATTACTTGATATGTTGCTTTTACTGGGATTATCATTCTCACCGGTTATCCGGCTGTTGCTTTGTTTTGTATGTGTACTTGGCAACAGGAAGGGCAGGATCAAGTCAGCATAGACCTGGTTAGCGTCCAGAGCAAGAGATAGAAGTGAGACTCGTTTAGAAGTCGAATCAGCATGTCAACCTAGTTATGTTTTGCGATCATGTTTAGTCATTCGAACTTCTCGTATATGTTTTGTAAGCAAGAAAGATGTAGGCACTATTGAATTGAATGTTGCTCTTCCCTAAACCTTTCTTGTATTGTTATTGGAATGTCAAATACTCTTAATGCAAGTGTTTAGGTTTTGTTTGAGTTTATTACAGTGCCTTAACTTTTCTGGGCGAGGGGACGGCGCGAGCGTGCGGTTTTTGGCGCGGGCGCGCGGCCTCTTTGCGAGATATGAGCGCGGGCGCGCTTCCTTTGGCGCGGGCGCGCTGGGATTTGCGGGATGTAGGCGCGGGCGCGCGAGCCTCCTTCAAAAAAAAAATATATATTTATTGGGTTCTTGATTTCTTATCGCTTGTTGTCTGATATTAGTTGTTTAGAAACGAGGTCTCACAATTAGGTAAATGCAAAGAATAATAGTGTGTGCGTGTTTCGATCAAAATTCATAATCATTAAAAGCATCAATCAACAGTCCATAGGCTAAATTCTCGCAACTCTTCTCTTTTAATATATTGGGCAACTGAGACTCGGTCAATAGGACTTAATAAGCTTATAATGTCAGGCCTGGCTCATGGCTATAAATAAAGGATAAAAATTGAAATTAAGGAGTAATTTATATTCATGCTTAAACTCTAATTTCAACTCATTTTCTTTCACACTTTCACACTTAAATTTTTTTTTTCAATTCACTTCACTGATTCAACTTTTTCTCACAACTTCTTTCACAACTTTTTCAAATTTTTTTTCTTTCTTTCTACTACCTCTTTTCATATTTTCAATTCATCCACCACACCATTCCATTTTTCACAAATATTAACTAGGAGCATAAAACAATTTAGCATTCAAATTACTCCCTTAAAGGTAGGAATTAGTGTATAAGCTATTCAGGTAGTCAATGTAGGACCTTGAAATAATGACGAATGGGGTTTAATCACATGTTTACACGCATGTCATTCGATTTTCAATAAAGCTCAAACAAGGTACTAGGGATACATATAAAATAGTAGGTAGCTTGAAAGGCTCAAACGAATTCAGAAAAATCTCCTAAATCATTCCTAATCAAAGTTTTGCCCGTATTTTGCCTCGAAGAGTGTTTTGAACTAGTTCTAGACAAGTCTCAATCCACAATTAAATCATACAAATATCAATCAGTGCAGAAAGATAATCATCAACAGTTAACGATGATTTTCACAAAAAATTCAGATTTTCTCGTACCTCAATGTACTAATATACGTGTAGGCTCAAATAGGCAACTAAGGATAAATTTGTTCAATGAAAATTAGGCCCAAAATTTCAAGCAATGCCTCAATCATCTCTATGTCTGTATGTTTCACAACTCAGATTCAAGTATTAATCACAGAGTATATAGGAAATTGTTCATCCAATTGGTTCCATTTTCTCAAAAATATTTGTCAGATAGGCAGACAGTCATGGATTTCAGTTATAGCACAAAACAAAAAATTTTCAGCCATGCATCCACATATTTCTCAACTTCTTTTAAATTCAACTCAATAAAACTCAACAAAAATTTAATCTATGAAGCACACAATAAAATTCAACTACTCAACCAACCAACTAAATCAAACATTGATTCACCCCCCCCCCCCCAAAACTTAATATAATCATTGTCCCTAATGATTAAAAACAAAGAAAAGAACAAGGGACACGTACCTTCGACACCGAGCATCAGTACTCGACATCATCATCTCCATTTCCATGGAAAGAAGGTGTAGCATCATCAGTATCATCAGGAGACCACTGCGGAGGAGTTCGATAAGGCACAACAGTGGGAGGATAATTCTGGGCAAGAGCGGCAGTGAAGTCATGCATGTATGTCATATGTGCCCACATCATCTTCCACTGCTTCTTCATCTGAGCAAGCACGGCCGTAGAATCATCACGAGTAGAATACTCAGTGGCCGGATGCGTCGGTAGTGACATAGGTACTTCCAAATGGGAAGGTGCTGGCTCAAAGTGTGGTAGTGGCTCAAAGGGCTGCGGTGGTTCAGCTGCCTGTTCAGAAGTACTGACCGCTTTGTTCTTCTTATCCCGTCGTAGTGCATTAGTAATTCTTATAGGACCTCGAATCGGAAGAATCTGCTCCGTATCATCCCACACAACACCGGCTAACCGACAAAGTTGAGTAATCAAGGACGAGTGGGGTAAACTGATAGTCGAGGATCCCCTAACAGCAGCAATGATAGAGTCCTGAATCACCCTCCCCGCATCAACAAATTTTCCAGTCACAATGCAGTACACAAGACCAGCTCTAACCTTAGTCACATCAGATGTATGCCCAGATGGCAACATCCTGGCAGCCACAAAATCATGCCAATTATTAGCTTCTCTGCGAAGAAAGATGGATGGAAATGTAACAGCTTCATCCTTCGCATTCCTCTTCCATTCCACCACATCCTGACACAAAGTCTGAATTACAAGATTATCTGGAAATGGCTCATTCTTGAATACCTGATACTCATCATCTGCAATTTCCAAATTCGGCATGTCATAGAGACTGTTAATTGTACTCTTATCAAAAGGAACCTTTAGTAGCCCGTAACCAAAATAAGTAATTAAGGAATTTATCATAATTACTTGGATAGAGTTCGGAGGCTCCGAAAGTGAGTTCGGAAGTTCTGAACAGGATCGGAAGCTCCGATCAGGATCGGAAGCTCCGATCACCCCTATCCAAAGTCAACAAGTGATATTTTGACACATGGCAGATCAGGATCTTCGGAAGCTCCGATGGCAAGATCGGACGTTTCGATCGAGGTTCGGACGTTCCGATCGAGGATCGGAAGCTCCGATCGTTGTCTATAAATAGAAGGACGAGAATTCATTTTCAATTTCCAATTCCGGATTTCCTCTCTACTCTAGTCGTATTCGAGTTGTTCTAGCCTTCCTAGGCTTGACCCGGGAGTCGTCGAGGCGTTTAATAGTCGTAGCGGAGTTGTGCTCAAGTTTTGGAGGCAACGACATCAAAGGGCTAACCACGGACGAAGGTATAGCTTTTGCTTACTATAAATATTTAGGAGTATGCAATAACTTAGTTAAGGCTTTTAGAGCACTTTAATGATAGTAGTATCATTTGGCAGTGTAGAGCGGACTATAGGCGTGGACCTAGAGTTGATAGAGCTTGCACTAATTTGAGGTACGAAAGTACTGTTCGAGATATCCTGACTGAGTATGCATGTATTATGTGACTGCATGGTTTATATTTCATTGATTTATTATACATTCATTTGCATACTGAGCTATCTCCTTCGATATGTCTGTTAGTAGGGTTTTTCCCTATCTTGTTAGTGGTCGGACTTCCATCGATTTGGGTCCGGCATATCCACTTGTATTATGGTATGGGAGCCACCTCCTGAAGCGACGGCACAGCGTGCTACATACCAGGGCCCGGTCTGTCTCTGTTATCTGATCCTTGACCTCGAGTTTATAGGGAGTTCACTTTGCATGCATGTATACTCATACTCTCATAATGAGCGTTTTATGCTCACGTCTCGTACTCTGTGTTTCTGGACACCCTATTCCATGGGGCAGGTTTGCGATTGGACGAGGCGGGTGGATCCAAGAAGGGCTAGTCAGTGGTTGACCAGCTAGAGCTTCGTCTAGGTTTTATTTCTGTTGTTTTGAGGTTGATACAGCTATTCGATTTGGTTGTATATTATTTGGATAAATTACAGATTCTTTGCCTTGGGATTGTATAATGTTTATGGTTTCCGCAGTTTTATTCTGATATCTGTTTATTAAGTTAATTGCATGCCTAAGTTCTGTTTAGTAGGTGATCCAGGTAAGGGTCACTACAGCACCAATTTTCCTCAAACTCAAACTTTCAGATTCACGTCTTTAACCATCAAATTTTCATAAAACTCATGAATCAATGATATAACAGCATCTGGTGGACTCCTCACCAATATCTCCCAACCTCTTCTCTTAGCTTCAATTAACGCCGGAGCATTACACTCTCTCAAGCACATTCCCCTTTCTTTGTGCATCCCTCTCTCCATTACATCAAAACAGTAATCCTCTGCTGTGGCATTCCAAAATCTGTGTCTATCATACGAACCAGCAGAGGACGAAGAAATTGCACCCTTTCCTTTAGTTTTCGGTGGCATTGTAACTCAATAATTCAACTCAAATCAAATGCCTCAAACAATGCACTAAACTCCAAACAATTCCAGCAACGTTCAAATACAACTTTAACCCAAGCAATTCAACAAACACTTGGTAGGCATGAAGAAAATGATATCAACTTTACACTGCATCAAACGTACTCTACACCATAGCTCAGACAACCCAATAGCCTCAAATCACAACATTTATCACGGCTCAAATGTAATAGATAAAATTTCAGCTTTTGTACCGTTCAAGAAGAAAATTTTCCAAATCCTCCAAATTCCCCTTTCTGGACGAGTGTAGATGGAGCAGGATGAATTCTGGAGGAAGAACAAATTTTGGAAATCTCTGCTTTGTAATGAAGATCAAAATCCTAGCGATGGTGATATTTTGTTGAGTGGAAGATTTACAATGATCGTGCGAGAGTGTGAGATTTGAACAGAGCCTGGAAACGAGCAGACTGGAGAGCTTTTAAATCTATGAATCAGAATTAATCCGCGGTGCCCTTAATTTGCGCGATAGCGCATGGTGGAGTGCGGTCAGCGTGCGCGATAGCATATGATGCTGCATCCTTGGAGTGCGCGATAGCGCTTGAATGTGCGCGGCTAAGATTGCGTGATAGCTCTTGCTTTAGCGTGCTTAGAATGCGCGATAGCGCTTAATTTGTGTGCCGTTGACGTAGCGCGATAGCGCATGGGTCAGCGCTGTTGTTGCATAAGTGAAACGAAGGGGAGGCGCGGGCGCTCGAAAGGAGTGGTGCGGGCGCGCCTATTGCTCGCATATTTCATCAGGGTATGGCGCGGGCGCTCAGATTAATGTGGTGGGTGCGCCGCTTGCTCGAATTTGAGTTTCTGGAGCCTGAAAAAAAAAAAGGAAAAATTAAGCAAAAAATAAAAATAAAAATAAAAAAAATACTTAAAACAATTAAATAACGAAAATTAAATAAACTGAAAATAAAAGCAAATAAAATGAAATAAAAGAAAATGCTTAGGTTGCCTCCCAAGTAGCGCTTGGTTTAAAGTCATCAGCCCGACTTTCACCGATGTTAGATCATCCCTTTCTCTTTGACACGCCAAATAATTTCCACGAACCGCCTTTTAAATTTTTCTCTTTTTTTCGTGGCCTTCTTTGGTGGTAAATTTGGCGTTTTCTTCTTTGACGATTCAACCGTAATATTAGCTCTTTGACAGCTCTCCAACTTCAGAACCTGTTCAATTAAGCATAATTATTCGATGGGTGGATTAGGTGCTTTCGTAAATAAGTTGAAGATTACTCGTTCGCACTCCACACCCATTGACAACTCCCCTTTCATCACTTCAATTTTTGCATCCGCCGTGGCCAAGAATGGTCTCCCAAAAATTAGCGGAGCACCATGATCTGCTTCTATATCTAATACCACAAAATCCGCTGGGAAGATGAATTTATCCACTTTGACTAGAACATCTTCAACAATTCCTAGTGGATATTTAATGCTTCTATCCACCAATTGCAATGAAATTTTAGTCGATTTCATGTCTCCCAACTCCAAGGCCCTGTAAATAGATAATGAAATTAAATTAATACTGGCCCCTAAATCACAAAGTGCATTATTAAAATAAGAACCACCAATAGAACAAGGAATAGTAAAACTCCCTGGATCCTTAAGCTTTTGTGACATCTTCTTTTGAAGCACCGCACTGCACTCTTCTGTTAAATTGACCACCTCGTTCTCTAGTAGTCTCCTTTTCTTGGACATCATCTCCTTGATGAATTTTGCGTAGTTCGGCATTTGCTCCAAAGTTTCAGCAAAGGGGATGCTGATGTGAATTTTCTTGAAAATATCCAAGAATTTGGAGAACTGGTCATCCAACGCCTGCTTCTTGAACCTCTACGGGTAGGGAAGTGAAGGCTTGTACATCGGTTTTGGCTCAGTTTTAAGCTCCTTCTCTTCGACTTCCTTCTCAAATTTCTCCTCTGCAACAGTAGGGTTTTGGACTCCAACTTCTTTGGCACTCCTCAACTCGATGGCCTTACACTGTTCTATAGGATTCACCTCAGTATTGCTTGGGAATTGGCCGCGGTTTTTGTCTTTCAGTGCGTTTGCCAACTGCCTAATGCTAGTCTCCATGGATTGAAGTACAGCACCAATGTTGTCCATGTGCGTCTCCAAGCTGTCAAGGCAAGACTCAGTTCTCGCCATCCTCTTACCTGATTCCTGCACAAAGGTACTAACAACGTCCTCCAAAGAAAGCTTACCATCACCCTTATTAGTATTGTTAGCATATGAAAAAATTTCATTATTCCTCAAACTAGGGTGATAAACATTAGGAACCGGATTACCTCTGTAAGCTCCATAACCTCGGTAGCCATTAGGATTGATATAATTAACTTGCTCTGGTGTATGTGATCCCTCAACTCCAGTTGAATCTGCAACATGAATCTTATTCAAAGAAGCTACCTGCGTAGTCAGTGCAGATAATTGAGCAGTGATGGATGTGAGAGGATCCACGGCATACGCTCCAGCTGGCTTCTTGACTCCCATACGCTCAGATGGCCATTGAAAACTATTGATCGTCATCTGTTCCAGCATATCGTAGGCCTGAACATGATCCTTCGCAAATATAGTACCTCCAGCCGCATAATCCACATTCATTCTCGTAGGCGCATTCAGTCCGTTGTAAAACCACTCGATCTGTTCCCAATCTGCAAAATTGCGGTTAGTACAACGTCTAAGTAATTCTTTATACCTTTCCCACACCTCGTAGAGCTGTTCCAAGTCCATCTGTTGGAATGTGCTGATCTCTATCTTCAGTTGGGTGGTTTTGGCAGGTGGAAAATATTTTGCAAGAAATTTTTCTGTCATCCCCTCCCAAGTAGTGATGCTTCCAAGCGGCAGTGATTGGAGCCAATTTTTGGCTTGATCTCTGAGAGAAAACGGAAACTGTAATGGACTGGGCCTCTGCGCTCTGCTAACCCTCTCTGTGTCGGCCCAGCCATACTCATGATCTCTTCCCACCTGGTGGGGAATTTCATGCCCTCCCCAAGACTTGAACCTTGCACTCCAGGATAAGTACAAAGTCCACTCAGTCTTGGTACCATTGAGCTAGTCTAGCTCAATGGTACCAATACTGAGTGGACTATGTACTTATCCTGGAGTTCAAGGTTCAAGTCTTGGGGAGGGCATGAAATTCCCCACTAGGGGGGAAGAGATCAAGAGTATGGCTGGGCCGGCCCAGAGAGGGTTAGCAGAGCGCAGAGGCCCAGTCCATTACATAAAAGGGCTTAATGTGAGACCTTGGTTCTAAACAACAATTAAAGGAGTAATTCAATAAGTAAGCAATCAAAAGCCAAGAGCAATTTTTTATTTTTTTTTAAAAAGGGGGCGCGCGGGCGCGCCGCTTGAGGTGCGGGCGCGCATGGCATCCTGCCCAAGACCTTGCGCGGGCGCGCCACCCGAGGCATGGGCGCGCCTGAAGCTCGTCCCAAAACTTCCGAAACGAAGTGCGGGACGCACCACCCGAGGCGCAGGCGCGCATGCCTGCTGAATTGGCTCAAAACAAGCCTCCAAAAGTGCAATAACATAACCAAAAGAACTCTAACATGATCCAACTAATATATATCCAACAACATAGCATTTAAATACATAAAAGTGAAGAACATGCATCGATGCTAGCTATTACAAGCCGAATACAGAATACAAGAGTTCTAACCACAAGCAAGACCACTTCCAATCCAAGTTCAAGTTCTTAACATTCTTCAAAACATAAACTAGATTGTCATGCTAACAAGACTTCTAAACCGAGTCTCACTTCTACATCATTCCCTCAAAGCTAACCATGCCTCTTCTGACTTGATCCTGCCCCACCTGTTGCCAAGTACACATACAAAACAAAGCAATAGCCGGATAACCGGTGAGAATGATAATCCCAGTAAAAGCAACATACAAGTAATACAACAACAAACATGCTTTCAAAACAACAACGAAAACAATAACAACGTAATGAAATGCATGTCTTTAAACCGGGATATCAAATCTGATAAACGAGGGATTTTTGCTATGTTTTTGGGATCCCGAGGATGAGATCACGTAACCACTCACCGACTCTCCCAATCGAGGTGGTGCCACGTATCCCACTCCTCTAGACTTTGAGCAACTATAATGAGTATGCTAGCACTAGGCGAAATGACTACGACCTAGGCCACTCAATTATAGTTCCCAAACTTCTAAACAAAAAGGGCTATTCTGCCCGCTGAAATCAAAGTTGGCTCAAGATGAATGCATAACAGAATATAAAACATAGCCATATAATAAAAGCTCAAGCAATTCAACAAGACACAAGTTCCTCATGCTAGAACAAGTGTAGATGCAAGTATGTGCTTTTAAGGGAAGCTCGAGAAACAACTGTGCCGAGTATGCTATCCCGCTATCGATGACTGCTTTTACCTTTCAAGGCAATAGTTCCAACTTCTGGGAAGCTACAACAAAAGATTGTATCAAAGTCTAACCAATCTAAACAACAACAAGGCTCAAGGTAATTATCTATACCATTATTCATCCAAATCTCTGAAACGAACAAATGCTGTTAACCCTGGGCTTGATAAACTCCAAACGAATCTGTTCAGATACAAATCAAAGATCAATAACCATGATCAACTTACAAGCCAAGATCACAACTCAAAGACGGTTCGAAATCCCCAAAACTCAAACCGACGGCATAACGGCTATAAACTGAACAAACCGACAACGCAGATAGCAGTTCAATAGCGATATAACCTCATAACAATTCTAAGACAACCAAAACAAGGAAATCCCAACAAATCTCAAATCACAATTTTCGAAAATGGCTTCCAAAAATCATAACAAATTCGAACGTCGCTCAAATTCAAAATCGACAGATAATAGACGATCAGAACTCTGTAGAGAACAACATACTCGAATCTAGAATGATTCTAACAACATCCAAAAACTAGAATGTATCTGATCGTAGAAAACTTACGATATAACAGAGCTCTCACTGCAGTGATCGATAATCTGCCTTCAGAAATAATTTCCAACGGCCGGATCGAGCTCGGAAGGAAATCTGAAAGCTTGGAAAAGCTTGAAGGCATTCTAATGGAGGAAGACGGCTAAGGAGGAGAAGATGAAGACTATCCTCAATCAATTCCAAGTGTAGAATATATATAAAATCCAATAATTGCGTTTTAGTCCCTGAAAAATCCAATTTTTGCAAAAAGGACCTGATCAAAATCAAGTCGGCTCGTGAACTCTGTAATCTCCGATTAACTCAATTAAACTCATTTAAGATAAAAACGGGGCGTTACAATTCTCCCCCACTAAGAAGAGATTTCGTCCTCGAAATCAACAAGAATCACAACTCATAAGATAGAATAAAGAACTAAAGACAGTAAGAAGAACTCACGTCATCCGAATAACTCTGGAAAACGCTGTCTCATGTCAGACTCTGTCTCCCAAGTCGCTTCCTCGACGCCGTGACGGCTCCACTGCACTTTCACCAACGGAATCGACTTGGTCCTGAGTTGTTTCTCCTTCCGATCAAGGATCTGAATCGGTCGCTCAAAGTAGCTCAGAGTCTTGTCTAACTCAGCTTCGTCTGGCTGAAGAATATGAGAAGGATCTGGATGATACTTTCGCAGCATAGAGACGTGAAAAACTTCGTGAATACCAGATAAAGACGGAGGAAGTGCAAGCCTGTAGGAAAGATCGCCTATCTTCTCGAGAATCTCGTACGGACCGATGAATCTTGGAGATAACTTTCCTCTCTTCCCAAATCTAACAGTACCTCTGAAAGGTGAAATCTTCAGAAAGACTTTGTCTCCCTGATCAAAACTCAGAGGTCTACGCCTGACATTCGCATACTTCGCCTGTCTATCTTGAGCTGACTTCATTCTGGTCTGAATGATCTTAACCTGCTCTGCCCTATCTCTAAGCATATCCGGTCCCAAATCTGGTGACTCGGACAAGTCATCCCAAAACAACGGAGATCGGCATTTCTTACCGTACAATGCCTCAAAAGGCGCCATACCGATACTCGCTTGGAAGCTGTTGTTGTAAAAAAACTCGACAAGAGGCAAAGAATCCTGTCAACTAGTGCCAAATTCTAGCACTACCGCTCGCAGCATATCCTCTAACGTCTGGATAGTCCGCTCTGACTATCCATCGGTCTGAGGATGATAAGCTGTACTCAGATGCAATCGAGTACCAAGTGCCCCCTGAAGACTGTGCCAGAAGTGAGAAGTGAATCTAGGATCTCTGTCTGAAACGATCGACTTCGGCACACCATGCAGTCTCACAACATTGCTAACATACAACTCAGCCATCTGATCATGACAATACGTCATCCTGTACGGAATAAAACACGCAGACTTCGTCAATCGGTCGATCACTACCCAAATGGCATCGCATCCTCGAACGGATCGTGGTAGCTTCGTGACGAAATCCATGGAAATGTGATCCCACTTCCATTCAGGAACAGATAGACTGTGCAACAGACCTCCTGGTCGCTTCCGTTCTGCATTCACCTGCTGACAATTCAAACACCAAGATACAAACCTCGCTACGTCGCTCTTCATTCTCTTCCACCAAAACTGAATCTTCAGATCATTGTACATCTTACGACCTCCAGGATGAATACTAAACCGACTGCAATGAGCCTCTTGAAGAATAAGCTGCCTCAACTCCGAAATATCAGGCACAACAATACGGTTATTCACATACAGTACATCATCTCTAACCTGGAATTCAGACTGATGCCCAGATCTGACTTTCTCTACTGAAACCTGAATGCTCGGCTCAGACTTCTGTGCTTCTCTGATTGCAACAAACAACTCCGGTTCGGCTTGAATAGCAAACACTCTGATAGTCTCCCTATCTGTTTCAAATTCTAAACCAGAAGTGCAACAATCATCGATCAACTGAGAAACACCAATAGTAGTAAGAGATAAAGAACATAGCTTTCGGCTCAAGGCATCTGCAACTGCATTCGACTTTCCCGGATAATACTTGATTTCACAGTCAAAATCCTTTAACAGATCTAACCATCTTCTCTGTCTCATATTCAGCTCTGCCTGTGAAAACAAGTACTTAAGGCTCTTATGGTCAGAAAAGATCTCGAAAGACTCACCATAAAGATAGTGATGCCAGATCTTCAGAGCAAAGACGATCGCAGCTAGTTCAAGATCATGAACCGGATAACGAGTCTCGTGCGGTTTCAGCTGCCTCGATGCATACGCTATCACATGCTTATGCTGCATAAGAACACAACCCAAGCCTCGCTTAGAAGCATCACAATAGACTGTGAAACCTCCAGTACCCTTCAGAATAGAAATAATTGGAGCACTGGTCAGTCTCCTCTTCAGATCAACAAAGCTAGCCTCACAATCTGGAGTCCAAACAAAAGGCGCATTCTTCTGAGTCAGCTGGGTAATTGGCTTAGCAATAGACAAGAAACCCTGGATGAAACGACGATAATAACCAGCTAAACCCATGAAGCTTCGGATCTCCGGCACTGATGTAGGTCTAGGCCAATTCATAACCGCTTCAATCTTGCTGGGATCGACAGAAATCCCATCTCCAGAAATGATATGACCGAGAAAGACAACTCGATCTAACCAGAATTCACACTTAGACAGCTTGGCAAATAACTGCTCAACTCGCAAAATCTGCAGTACGGTCCTCAAGTGCTCTGCATGGTCAGTACGGTTCTTCGAGTAGATAAGAATATCATCGATAAAGATAATGACGAACTCATCTAAATAACGCTGAAAGATACGGTTCATCAAACCCATAAAGACCGCTGGAGCATTAGTCAAACCGAACGGCATGACTATAAACTCAAAATGACCATACCTTGTTCTGAATGCGGTCTTAGGAACGTCTTCCTCTCGCACTCTCAACTGGTGATAACTTGACCTCAGATCAATCTTAGAGTAGACAGAAGAACCCTACAGTTGATCAAAAAGGTCATCTATTCGGGGTAAAGGATACATGTTCTTAACTGTAGCCTGATTCAATTGGCGGTAGTCAATACAGAGCCGCATAGAACCATCCTTCTTCCGAACAAAAAGCATAGGAGCACCCCAAGGCGACACACTAGGTCTGATGTATCCCTTGGCAATTAAATCCTCAAGCTTCTCCTTCAACTCTCTCAATTCAACAAGTGCCATACGATAAGGAGCTCTTGAAATAGGTTGAGTACCTGGCACTAAGTCAATGCTGAATTCAACCTCTCGAATGGGTGGCAATCCAGGAACATCTTCCGGAAACACATCCGCAAATTGTCTAACCACCGGTAAATCCACCAAAGCTGGGCTAGATTTCAGTACATCAACTGCATACACCAAAAATCCTTCTGCACCTTTCTGTAGTAAACGAGTCATAGATAACACTGAAATCAAAGGAATTCTAGATCGAGAACCCTTACCAAAGAATTTCCACTCGTCTGCCATTTCAGGTCTGAACCTGACAACCTTCAGAAAATAATCAACTGTTGCCCTGTACTTGGTCAAAGCATCTATACCGACAATACAATCAAAATCTGACAGTCCAAGCACAATACAGTCGAATTCTAGAAAATTTCCCTCAAAACAGAGCTCACTGTTCCTGACTAATCTGACAGAAACAATTCCTCCACCCAAAGGTGAAGTAACAGCTACTACTGTAGGCAACAATTCAGTTGGCAAAGCATGCAATAATACAAATTTCTCAGAGATAAAGGAATGGGAAGCACCTGTATCTATCAAAACATGAGCAAAATGACCAAAAATCGAACAATTACCTGCTATAACATCATCAGGCGCTGCCTGAGCCTGATCCTCTGTCAGAGCAAAGACACATGCTTGCTGTCTCGGAGGCTGGTTTGCACTAGAGTTACCTCTCTGTCTATTCTGCTGCTGAGGTTGGAAAGAGTGCACTGCAGACGACTGCCTCTCCGGCTGAACTGCAGGTCTAGACGAACTCCCACTCTGAGCTCTATCTCTGTTACACTGTGGGCACACCTTAGAGAAGTGTCCCGGTTGCTGACAGGTGTTACAATTGCCAAAGACTCCCACACACTGATCCGGTGAGTGTCTTCCTCCACACTTGCTGCAGTACAAGGATGATGATCCCGAGCTCTATCCTGTACCAAACTATCGGAAACCACTGGAACTAGACGAACTGTTCCCCTGCCTCTTGAACTGTTTACCTCTTGCTTTATACTGATCTTTTCTATTCCCCCCACTATTTCCACCTTCATACCTTTGCTGCTAGTTCTGATGCTGCGGTGGCTGATTCTGATACTGAAATGGTGGGTTCTGATACTACCTCTGTTGCTGAGGTGCTACCTGGTTACCTCTTTGCCTCCACAAGCCTGATTCCGCTCCCTTTGCGTGATTCATGGCATCCGCAAAGTTGTTAGGCCTGTTGGTATTTACCAACGTGAAGACGTCGGGGTTCAAACCATTTATGAACTGATCTGCCTTAGCTTCTTCATCTCCGGCAATTAGCGGTGCAAAACGCAACAGACTATCGAACTTAGCCACGTACTCTTCAATGTTCAGATTCCCTTGCATTTGGTTGGCAAACTCTGCTCCCTTGTCTTTACGATACGAGATAGGGAAAAATCGCTTATAAAATTCAGATTTAAAAAGAGTCCAAGTAACTTCCGTACCTCTACTCTCCATTGCTTTCTTTGTCATGATCCACCAGCTCTTAGCAACCCCACGTAGCTAGTGAATGACTAACCTGATTCTGCGGTCATCTGTGTAATCGATGGAATCGAATAGCTGATCAATATCATCCAACCAACTCTCGCAGTCAACTGGATTTTCTGACCCCATCAATAACGGCAGATTGAATGACTGAAACCTCTTCAGCAAGGTTTCCATAGGCGTTGCTGAAGCATCCAACTGATCAACTTCAGTGCTAGCTTGCTCAGTCGCAGGGATAACTGGCGGCGTGTTTTTGTTTATTACTCGACGAGGACCCATCTGATAATCAAAGGTTAGGACACGAGATATCTCAATCGCTACAATCAGTGCCCTTACAACCGCTTGGAATACCGGATACCAGTCGATAACAGAAACAATTATATCTCAAGTAGATCATGCTTTATAAATTAAATCACATAACCATGTAATTCAATAATTCTCAATAATAAAGCATGCTCGCATGGAATTAAGTACACAGTTAAAATAATTCAAACACATGCGAGGAGCCAATACATGCAGACTCGATCTACCCGCTCACTCTAGTTCGACCAAGAATCTTAACTCTCTAATACCACTTAATGTGAGACCTCGGTTCTAAACAACAATTAAAGGAGTAATTCAATAAGTAAGCAATTAAAAGCCAAGAGCAATTTTTATTTTTTTTTAAAGGGGGCGCGCGGGCGCGCCTCTTGAGGCGCGGGCGCACATGGCGTCCTGCCCAAGCCCTCGCGCGGGTGCGCCACCCGAGGCACGGGTGCGCCTGAAGCTCTGCCCAAAACTTCCGAAACAAAGTGCGGGACGCATGGGCGCGCCACCCAAGGTGAGGGCGTGCATGGCCTGCTGAATTGGCTCAAAACAAGCCTCCAAAAGTGCAATAACATAACCAAAAGAACTCTAACATGATCCAACTAATATATATCCAACAACATAGCATTTAAATACATAAAAGTGAAGAACACGCATTGATGCTAGCTATTACAAGCCGAATACAGAATACAAGAGTTCTAACCACAAGCAAGACCACTTCCAATCCAAATTCAAGTTCTTAACATGCTTCAAAACATAAACTAGATTGTCATGCTAACAAGACTTCTAAAACGAGTCTAACTTCTACATCATTCCCTCAAAGCTAACCATGCCTCTTCTGACTTGATCCTGCCCCACCTGTTGCCAAGTACACATACAAAACAAAGCAACAGCCGGATAACCGGTGAGAATGATAATCCCAGTAAAAGCAACATACAAGTAATACAACAACAAACATGCTTTCAAAACAACAACGAAATCAATAACAACGTAATGAAATGCATGTCTTTAAACCAGGATATCAAATCTGATAAACGAGGGATTTCTGTTGTGCTTTTGGGATTCCGAGGATGAGATCACGTAACCACTCACCGACTCTCCCAATCGAGGTGGTGCCACGTATCCCACTCCTCTAGACTTTGAGCAACTATAATGAGTATTCTAGCACTAGGCGAAATGACTACGACCTAGGCCACTCAATTATAGTTCCCAAACATCTAAACAAAAAGGGCTATTCTGCCTGCTGAAATCAAAGTTGGCTCAAGATGAATGCATAACAGAATATAAAACATAGCCATATAATAAAAGCTCAAGCAATTCAACAAGACACAAGTTCCTCATGCTAGAACAAGTGTAGATGCAAGTATGTGCTTTTAAGGGAAACTCGAGAACCAACTGTCCCGAGCATGCTATCCCGCTATCGATGACTGCTTTTACCTTTCAAGGTAGTAGTTCCAACTTCTGGGAAGCTACAACAAAAGATTGTATCAAAATCTAACCAATCTAAACAACAACAAGGCTCAAGGTAATTATCTATACCGTTCTTCGTCCAAATCTCTGAAACGAACAAATGCCGTTAACCCTGGGCTTGACAAACTCCAAACGAATCTGTTCAGATACAAATCAAAGATCAATAACCATGATCAACTTACAAGCCAAGATCACAACTCAAAGACGGTTCGAAATCCCCAAAACTCAAACCGATGGCATAACGGCTATAAACTGAACAAACCGACAACGCAGATAGCAGTTCAATAGCGATATAACCTCATAACAATTCTAAGACAACCAAAACAAGGCAATCCCAACAAATCTCAAATCACAATTTTTGAAAATGGCTTCCAAAAATCATAACAAATCCGAACGTCGCTCAAATTCAAAACCGACAGATAATAGACGATCAGAACTCTGTAGAGAACAACATACTTGAATCTAGAACGATTCTAACAACATCCAAAAACTAGAATGTATCTGATCGTAAAAAAAACTTACGATATAACAGAGCTCTCACTGCTGTGATCGATAATCTGCCTTCAGAAATAATTTCCAACGGCCGGATCGAGCTCGGAAGGAAATCTGGAAGCTTGGAAAAGCTTGAAGGCGTTCTAATGGAGGAAGACGGCTAAGGAGGAGAAGATGAAGACTATCCTCAATCAATTCCAAGTGTAGAATATATATAAAATCCAATAATTGTGTTTTAGTCCCTGAAAAATCCAATTTTTGCAAAAAGGACCCTAATCAAAATCAAGTCGGCTCGTGAACTCTGTAATCTCCAATTAACTCAAATAAACTCATTTAAGATAAAAATGAGGCGTTACAGAAACAAGCGTAAGCAAATAATATCCTCAGACACACCATTAATTTTTACCGTATCGGTTATCTCCAAGAAGGTGCGTAGGTGTAGGTGAGAATAAGCAGTGGCGCTCCCATTAAATTGGTTTGATTGCACCATGTTGATTAACGCCGGCTTTAGTTCAAAATTGTTGGCGTTGATAGTTCCTCGAGCTATTCCAGAATAGTGAGCCTAGATCGTCAGTCTGAAGTGATCTCTGATAGGCACTAGGGGAGCTTGATTGACGTTCTCTTCAGCCATTCTCTCAATTTCTTCTCCTCTAATTCTTCTTAAAGCACGTGCAGTGCGCTCGATCTCCGGATCAAACAGTAAAGAATTTGCACTTTGAGATCGTCGCATAGACTGCAAGTAAAAATAAGAAGAAATTAATTAGTAACTTAAAATAAAATAAATAAAACTCTAAATTAAAATCTAGACTAATTGGTAACAAGAGTAAAAAATAATCAAAATTTAATCCCCGGCAACGGCGCCAAAAACTTGTTGTGAAAATTCTCGCAAGCGTACGAGTGTTAAGTTTTAATATAGTGATAAAATCAGATATCGATCCCACAGGGAGTAAAATGAAAATATTCAGTGCTTGTAATTAAAATAGTCTACACTTTATCTAGAAAATCAATATTTGAGAAAATTGCAATAAATAAAAATAATCAGGATGTTTTTGATAGCACGCACACAACTTGAAGATATAATCAATCAGAGAAAATTGGTCTAGAGGTATAGATTTCACCTGGTTTCAACAATAGTCAATCCTAAATGATTAATCTTCATGAATTTCATTCAATTAATAGCCAAGAACACTTAAGTTTATTATTTCCCTCTCCTGAGCAACAAATAATGTTTATCAGCTACAATTCAATTCCAATATTCTTATTAAGAATTTATCGCAGTGATCTATCACAAAACAATATTCTTTTTAAAAGCTCTGTTAAAATCATACACTCTCCCGAGCTGTATAAATAATTTACAGTGTAGTTTCTAATGTCCTATTCAAAATCCCCTCTCCCGAGCAATGATTTTAAATAAATATAACAAATCAATTATTGATCAGATAATTAAAAAGACAATCAATTCTAGAAAAAACAATTAATCTAGAAACAAAACTCAATTCAATAAAATCAAAAATTCATGAAAGCTACACCAGGTTCCATCCGACCTCTAGACTCTAAAAAATTAGTTCATAATAAAATTCTGAATAAAATAATAATTCATAAATTCAAGAATATTCAGAATAAAATAAAAGATAAGAAACAAATCCGTAGATGCGACGCCGTGTCCGGTCTATCGAACTCCGTCTTTGTTCTTCAAGTTAAAGCACAAAATCCTCCAGAAATCTTCACACAATCAAACCCTGATTCTCTGATCTGTGCGTAATGTGTGTGGCGGCTCTCCTAAATTTGTCAGAAAAAGTATGGAGATGAAAGAGTTTAGGAGCCACCCCTGATGAATAGTTTTGAGTGATTAAGATGGTGCTGAGTACTGACTCTTGGTGCCTAAGGTATGTGTCCCTTGTTTTTAATGAATACTGTACATTGAGGACAATGCACAATTTAAGTTTGGGGGGGTGCTTAAAAATTGAGAAAATTTGAAATTTTTTATGAGTTAGTTGGAGTTGAAGGCATGATGTTGTAATTGTGTTGGCCTATGATGAAAATAAATTTTGTGTGCTGAAAAAGTTTATGTTAGCTATATTTAATCTTGAGTTCTCACATTTATGCACGAATGCCATGATTTTCGATACTCCTAACAATTACAAAAAAAATTATGTGGATTTGTGATGTTGATTAGAGGATTTGATTCTTAATTCTTGTGATTTTTATTTGAAACTAAGGTAGATTTTTAAGATCACAGAAGTGATTTAGGCGTTTTTTTCGAATCTATTGAGTTTTTTTAGTCATTCTATATTCATGAAAAATCCAAAACAAATTGAGTAGCTAAAAAGTTCAAAGAAATGTAATGGCGGAGAAAGTAAGGTGAGGGGAGGCCTTGAAAAGAAAAAAAAAAAGTGGATTAAAATTCTAGTCCAAATACAAGGCATAAAGATGGAGATGTATGGAGTAGAAGAAAGCCAAGACTAATGTCTGGCAATGCAAATAAAAAATTTTTAGCTACTCATAATCTTGCACAAATTGAAAATATTCAATTCCCTTTGCTTTGCATCATGAGTCCTTGTTTGCATTGATATATATAGGGATGCTTATCTCCTGCTGATTATGCTTGAGCCTAATGTTAATCGAAAAAGTCATGTTGATCTGTGTGAGTAAAAGTTGAACTTGGTTGAGAGTATTTTGAAACTTGAGGGCGGAGTTAATGATTTTATGAAGCTTACGGATTACATGATTTTACCGAAAGTTAGGTGGGTAGATGAGATTGGTAAATCACACACACGAGAACTCTTGAGAAAATTAGCGGGCATGTGTATTGAATCTTGAAATGTAAAAATTCAGAGGTCGACTATATTGCTCATTACTGTTTTGCTCGGGACTAGCAAAAGTCTAAGTTTGGGGGGATTTGATAAGTGCATTTTATGCACTTAATTTATATATGATTTGACTTGGATTTTGTGATGTATCGAGTGAATATTATGCGTATTTGTTGTTTTCGTTGGAGATTTGTGAATCATAGGGTTATTTGTGCTATCTCGGGTTGTTAGAAGTGTTATTGTTGGTTGTGCGGCGTGGCAGAATTGTGTTGATTGGTTGAGGCTTGAATGCCATTGTTGGAAGTGGTGCATTGCTGTTAATTATTGCTTGGTTGAATTGTGATTAGAATATTGTAATGGCACCGAGAAAGAAACAAAAGCAGGGGGCATCTTCGTCCGGTACTTTCGATGCTCATCGTTTTTGGGATGAAGAGGCCGCCAAGAATTATCCTTTCATGGTGAGCAAGAGCATGGTTAGAGAACGAGGTTTTGATCCTAATTCCCCTCTACCATTGTTGGATGTGCGACATGCAGCTCATGAGCGAAGATGGACGGGTTTTGCCCAACCTCCAGGTTATGTCGTGGTTTTATTAGTCCGGGAATTTTATGCCAATCTCAAATGCAAGCATGAGCAGTATCATGTCCTAGTGCGGGGAAAGAGGGTGGCTTTTGATGGACATTCTATTAACACCCTCTTCCATATGCCCTCTCTTGATATGGATGACTATTCGGAGTTCCAGGCCGGCGAGGTAGACTATGATGAGATTCTAGCGACCCTGTGTGAGGAAGGGGCGCAGTGGAAGATGAAAGATGAAAAGGTGGTGCATTTTCCGTCTGGAAAAATGAAGCAAGACGCGAGGTCTTGGTTTTTCTTGGTGGCTGCTCGTGTTTTGCCCACAGGTCACACTTCTGAGGTGATGAAGAAACGGGTTGTCCTGACTTACTGTATCGTCACTGGAAAGACGATAAACTTGGGAAATATCATTCAGGAATCCATTCTTGCTGCAGTTAGGGGGGCTACTACTGGAGGATTGCCGCACCCATCATTGGTCACTGCGCTTTGTTCACATGCTGGAGTTACATGGGGTACAAATGAAGAGCTTTTTAAGGTCCAAGGACCTATTATTGGGACTACACGAGAGCATATACCACCCCCTCCGCGAACAGCAGCGCCTTGGGATCGCCCTGCGAGTAGCAGCCAGCCACCACCACTACCACTTACTGGAGCGTATGAGCATTTTGATGAGCGATTGACGCAAGTGGAGAAGCGGCTAGACCTTCATTGTCGTCGGACTGATATTTTCATGGATTATATGGTGGATTTCACGACGACTCTAGCCCAGCGCTTTCCTAGCTCTAGTGAGGATCCGCAGTTTCCCCCACCTCCTACTTGGCTCCCTCGGGATGATGACATGGACGATGACCACTGATGGTCATTGTCTTAGGTATGTGTTTGTTCCTTGTTTTTATTGATATTGCACATTGAGGACAATGCACATATCTGAGTTTGGGGGGATGTTGTTGGTTGTTTTAGATGAGTTTTGTTGAGCTGTTTGTTGAATGGATTGTTGTTGAAGCTGAAGCGAAGTTGAGTTGCGAGTTTGATGGATTGTTGCATGCTAAATTAGTCACTAGTTCCTGCATCTGTGTTTTTAGTTTTCTCGTTCGTATTATGTTTTTGCTTGTTTTGTTTTGTGTCAGTTTTTTTTTTATTTTTTTTGTCTGTGTTAGTTTGTGTGGTTGTTTATTTGAGAAAACAAAAACAAAAATGTGAAAAATGAGAAAAGAAAAAGAAAAATGGCCTATGATGATGAAGTTGAAAAAAAGAAAAAAAAATGAAAATGAAAATATAATCTAGTGTTGGCGACATTGGATCTTGAGTTCTCACTTTTTCTGCACTATAGCCTTGATTGTCGATACTCCTGATAAGTAGAGAAAATTGTGTGGATTTTTTGAGAAGATTAGCTGATTTGATTATTAACTTTGGCGATACATACTCGAAACTGAGGTAGATTTTTACAAACAGAGAAATGATTTAGGCAACTTTGTTTTTGAGCCTGCAAGCCTTTGATTTGTTAGTCTTTCATTTGTAGCCTTGCGAAAAAAAAAAAGAAAAATCCAAAACTGAAAGAAGGCCGAAAAGAAAAAGAAAAGCCAAAAATCCAATTGGATGAAAAAGATGGAGAAAGTAAGGTGAGGGGAGACATTGAAACTGGATTGAAATTTGAGTCCAAAGAAAATGCAAAAAGGTGTAGAATGTATGGAGTAGAGGAGTCAGACAAATGTCTGACAATGCCCTGCAACTGATAAACCTAGCCTACTCAATACCGCAGAAAATTATAAATATCCAATTCCCTTTACTTGAATCCTATATGCTTACATTGACTATGGATACTTCTCTGCTATAAAAAGTGCTTGCCTAAAAGAACTACCTGATAAGTCCTATTGATCTTTGTGAGTAATGGTTGAACTTGGTGGAGAGTGTGTTGAAACTAGAGAGCGGGGTTAATGACTCTTTGAGGCTTACTGATTGCATTATTTGACCGAAAGTTAGGTGGGTAGACAAGATTGGCTAATCACACACACACGAGAACTCTTGAGAAAATTAGCTACATGGATTAATTGCTGAACATTTGAGGCCAGTTGGGTTAATAAGTTTTACTGCTTTCTTGTGTGTTTTTAATTCCTTGTGTGTCTTAGTGTTTTGTTTGTTTTGCTCGGGACTAGCAAAAGTTCAAGTTTGGGGGGATTTGATAAGTGCAATTTTTGCACATATATTTTATATGAATTAGCTTGGATTTTGTTGTGTTTCGAGCGATATTATGCATGTCTCTTGTTGTTTTTGTTGTTTGCAGGAATTTGAGTGTTATTCATTTTAGTTGGTCAAAAGAAGTGAAAAAGAGGTGAAAAAGAGTTGAAGAACAAAGAAATAAAAGTGCCCAGACTAGCACCCCAGCGCTACAAGCCAAGCGCTCCAGCGTTACACGGAGTCTTCCGAGAGGTGAAAAGTCGAGGAAATAGCGCCCCAGCGCTACATATACAGCGCTCCAGCGCTGTTGGAAGAAAATGACTGGCGCTCCAGCGCCGAAGTATAGCGCTCCAGCGCTGCGCAGTGTCCATAATTTTGGAAAGTTTTGATCGAGTTTAAAAAGGAATTTATGGCTTATTCTAAAGAGAGACGAGGGTTTAGAGAGTTTTCCAGAGGATAAGACGGCTATTGAGAGTTTTGGATTGCACAAGAGCTCGAGATTCC
Source organism: Henckelia pumila (assembly GCF_033568475.1). Classification (NCBI taxonomy): domain Eukaryota; kingdom Viridiplantae; phylum Streptophyta; class Magnoliopsida; order Lamiales; family Gesneriaceae; genus Henckelia; species Henckelia pumila. The sequence goes on along the minus strand of NC_133123.1, from coordinate 187,248,099 downwards.
GGTACGAAGACTGAAGACGGCGGCATCCGGCGACGGAGAAGCTTCATTCAAATTCGTTCTAGTTTCTCTTTGAACTCTATTTTTCGTAGTTTATGGATTGTTGGAAAAACATGAGTTATTTGATTTTGAATTGCATTATGAACTAATTTCTTGGTCTAGAGGTAGACGGATCTTGACTGGAAACCATGATTGACATATTTTGATTTATATATTTAAATTTTTTCGCACAGTTTATTTGTGTTTTTGTGATCTTAATGCTTTCAATTTACTGGCCATAGATTGAATGATATTTTAATTAGAATCTATCACTCGAGAGAGGAGATTTTGAATACGACATAGGAAAATACATCTTTGGTGTTTATACTGTTCGAGAGGCATATAACTCCATAGAAGTCTTTAGAAGAATTTTTGTGCTATTTACCGGATTTAATAATTGAACTTTGATAGAGATATTGAGTTTGTTATTGAACACAAATTTCTGCTTGACACTCGAGAGAGGTAGTAGAAAATAATAGGGATTCTTGGCTAATAAACTAGAAGAATTGATAATTAAACAATCATTAGAAATAAATTGTGGTGGACAGTCAAGTGAAGCCGAACCTCTAGAATTCATCGCTTATTGAATTTTCGTCTCGTGAACTCGTGGTTATTTAATTTTATTTCTTGCAAATTTTAGTTTTATAAAAATCAAACCACTTTCGTAGATCTACATAGAATTAGGATTTTATTAGTTGCAAATATTTGATATAATATCATTTATTCATTGCGAGCAAAAAAAAACATGCAACAAGTTTTTGGCGTCGTTGCCGGGGAATGAATTTTATTTGATTTTTATTAAATTGTGCTAATTGGTCTTAATTTTGATTTAGAGCATTTTATTTTATTTTGTTGGTTCTAATTTTAAATCTTTCCTGTCTATGCAGTTTATGCAAAAAATCCAAAGTTACGACTCACTGCTCTTTGATCCGAAAATCGAGAAAACTGCTAAAGCTTTGAGAAAAGCTAGAAGAGAAGAGTTGCAACAAATGGCTGAAGAAAGGAAAAGAGTTGTCAATAATGCCCCGGTGCCGATCAGAGATCACTTTCGATCGGTGATCACTACTCATTATTCTGGGATAGCTCGGCAAAACATCACGGCGAATAATTTTGAGTTGAAGCCAGCTCTGATTAATATGGTGCAGCAGAATCAGTTTAAGGGTGCAGCTACTGAAGATCCAAATTTGCACCTGCGTACTTTTTTGGAGATTGCTGACACAGTGAAGATTCATGGTGATACTAAGGACACCATCAGACTACGATTGTTCTCGTTCTCTCTTAGGGACAATGCTCGTAGTTGGCTGCAGTCACTACCTCTTGGGAGTATCACTACATGGGAAGACATGACATCCAAATTTCTGGCTAAGTACTTTCCTCCTGCCAAGTCTACCCAGCTGAAAATTGAGATCACTACTTTCAAACAGCAAGATTATGAGTTACTGTATGAAGCTTGGGAGCGGTACAAGGAATTGCTTAGGAAATGCCCGAACCATAATTTTCCGGATTGGGAACAGATCGAATTATTCTACAATGGTTTGAATGGACTAACTCGTATTTCTGTGGATGCTGCAGCTGGAGGTTCAATATTTTCTAAATTTCCTGAACAGGCTTATGAGATGCTTGAGCAAATGACTGTTAACAGTTATCAGTGGCCGAGTGAGAGATCTGCAATAAGGAAGCCTGCTGGAATTCATGAGGTTGACGCATTCACTGCTTTGACTGCTCAGATGGCTACTATTTCTACACAGTTGGATGCACTAACCAAAGGGAATCAAAGTTCTAATGAGACAGCATCACTGGCGACTGCCGTAAATTCTGCTGATGGATTTGAGAGTGTGGAGCAAGCTCATTATGTGAACAACAGGAATTACAACAATTATCGAGGTAATCTTGTACCCAATCAGTATCATCCTAGTTTGCGTAATCATGAGAATTTTTCCTATGCAAACAATAAGAATGTGTTGAATCCTCCACCGGAGTTCAATACTTAGAATGGTGAAGGTAAGACATCGTTGGAAGATTTGGTGAGTAATTTTATTGCAGAATCATCCACAAGATTTAAGAGGAATGAAAATAGGCTTGATAGTATGGAGACACACTTGACCAATGTGAGCGCTTCTATGAAAAATCTTGAAACACAAATTGATCAACTGGCGAATGCATTGAATAATCAGCAGAGAGGTATGTGTCCTAACAATACTGAGGTTAATCCAAGGGAGCAGTGCAAGGCTATCACCCTTAGAAGTGGTAAATAACTTGGGGTTGATGACCCAAAGGAAGTAGATGATGAAGAGGCTGAAGAGATTGTGGTGGAGTCTGAAAAATCTATTAGCAAAAATTCCAGCAATTCTGCAGTTGTGCCTGAGAAACCGCCTGTACCAAAAGCTGTTTTGCCATATCCTCAGCGGTTCAAGAAGAAAGCGTTGGATGAGAAGTTTTCTAAGTTTCTTGACATTTTCAAGAAAATTCATATTAATATTCCATTCGCTGATGCTTTGGAGCAGATGCCGCATTATGCAAAATTCTTGAAGGAGGTGATGTCTAAGAAGCGGAAGGTGGAGGAGTTTGAGACTGTCAACCTGACTGAAGAGTGCAGTGCTATCCTGCAAAAGAAGCTACCACAAAAATTAAAAGATCTAGGGAGTTTTACGATTCCTTGCATTATTGGTTCTTCTAATTTTAATAAAGCACTTTGTGATTTAGGAGCTAGCATTAACTTAATGCCTTTGTCTGTTTTCAGGAGTTTGGGACTTGGAGAGGTGAAACCCACGACAATCGCATTGCAGCTAGCTGACAGATCTATCACATATTCGTTTGGAATCATTGAGGATGTACTGGTAAAAGTAGATAAATTTATTTTTCCTGCGGATTTTGTTGTGCTATATATGGAGGAGGATGCAAATATGCCATTGATTTTGGGGAGACCGTTCTTGGCTACTGCTGAAGCCAAGATTGATGTGAAGAAAGGTGAGTTGACGATGGGAGTTGATGGTGAGAAGGTGATCTTTAATGTTTATGAGGAGGTTAAAAATTCATCCATGGAAAAAGTGTTCATGATTGAACAATCAAAGAAGATGGAATGTTGCTGCAAAGTTGTTAGTGCTGTAGAATTGCCAAGAGAGAATGATCCGAAGGTAGCAAAGAAGAAGAAGAGAAAGAAAGCAAAGATCAAGAAGATTGTTGAATATGTTTGGAGGGTGAAAGAAAAGGAAAAGACCTCCAACAAAGTGGAACCGGGCTAGAATCAGAATATAGTCGGGCTATGGACTATAAACTAAGCGCTTCTTGGGAGGCAACCCAAGCGATTTTTTTTATTTGCTTTATTGTTTCTTTTATTTTAGTTGTTTTCCTTTTTATTATTTTTTATCATGAGGAAAATAGACATCAATATTGATTTTGAATTGTGTAGGTGAAAAAGTATGGAGCTGAAAGAGTTTAGGAGCCACCCCTGATGAAGGGTTTTGAGTGATTAAGATGGTGCTGAGTACTGACGCTTGGTGCCTAAGGTATGTGTCCCTTGTTTTTAATGAATACTGTACATTGAGGACAATGCACAATTTAAGTTTGGGGGGGTGTTTAAAAATTGAGAAAATTTGAATTTTTTTATGAGTTAGTTGGAATTGAAGGCATGATGTTGTAATTGTGTTGGCCTATGATGAAAATAAATTTTGTGTGCTGAAAAAGTTTATCTTAGCTATATTTAATCTTGAGTTCTCACGTTTATGCACGAATGCCATGATTTTTGATACTCCTAGCAATTAGAAAAAAAATTATGTGGATTTGTAATGTGGATTAGAGGATTTGATTCTTAATTCTTGTGATTTTTATTTGAAACTGAGGTAGATTTTTAAGATCACAGAAGTGATTTAGGCGTTTTTTTCGAATCTATTGAGTTTTTTTAGTCATTCTATATTCATGAAAAATCCAAAACAAATTGAGTAGCTAAAAAGTTCAAAGAAAAGTAATGGCAGAGAAAGTAAGGTGAGGGGAGGCCTTGAAAAGAAAAAAAAAAGTGGATTGAAATTCTAGTCCAAATACAAGGCATAAAGATGGAGATGTATGAAGTAGAAGAAAGCCAAGACTAATGTCTAGCAATGCAAATAAAAAAATTTTAGCTACTCATAATCCTGCACAAATTGAAAATATTCAATTCCCTTTGCTTTGCATCATGAGTCCTTGTTTGCATTGATATATATAGGGATGCTTATCTCCTGCTGATTATGCTTGAGCCTAATGTTAATCGAAAAAGTCCTGTTGATCTGTGTGAGTAAAAGTTGAACTTGGTTGAGAGTATTTTGAAACTTGAGGGTGGAGTTAATGATTTTATGAAGCTTACGGATTGCATGATTTTATTAAAAGTTAGGTGGGTAGATGAGATTGGTAAATCACACACACGAGAACTCTTGAGAAAATTAGCGGGCATGTGTATTGAATCTTGAAATGTAAAAATTCAGAGGTCGACTATATTGCTCATTACTGTTTTGCTCGGGACTAGCAAAAGTCTAAGTTTGGAGGGATTTGATAAGTGCATTTTATGCACTTAATTTATATATGATTTGAATTGGATTTTGTGATGGATCGAGTGAATATTATGCGTATTTGTTGTTGTTTTTGTGAGTTGCAAGGATTTGAAGAAAAGTAGCAAGAAGAAGCGGAAAGCCGAATTACGGGACAACAAACTTCAGAAAATTAATGGGAATTTTACAGACATCTTAATCCGATCTCCACTGTTCAAATTGCATTTTAGGATGTTTTAAAGTTGCTGTCAAAATTTCAGCTCGATCCGACGGCTAGAACTTAATTTATGATTTTTACAAAAATGCTGCGCAGATGGTGAAATGGAAGAACAAGTATCGCCCCAGCTCTAGTTTTCCAGCGCTCCATCGCTAGACGTCCGTCATTGAAAAATAAAATACGAAACTTGAGCGCCTCAGCGCCGAATTATTAGCGCTCCAGCGCTGCGCAGTCTCCAAAAATATGGAAAGTCTTTAATCGAGTTTTAAAAGGGATTTTATGTCTTATTCTGGGGGAGACGAGGGTTTAGAGAGTTTTCAGAGCATAGATACGGCTATTGAGAGTTTTGAAGTGCACAAGAGCTCGAGATTCCGGTACGAAGACTGAAGATGGCGGCATCCGGCGACGGAGAAGCTTCATTCTAATTCGTTCTAGTTTCTCTTTGAACTCTATTTTTCTTAGTTTATGGATTGTTGGAAAAACATGAGTTATTTGATTTTGAATTGCGTTATGAACTAATTTCTTAGTCTAGAGGTAGACGGATCTTGACTGGAAACCATGATTGACATATTTTGATTTATATATTTAAATTTCTTTGCACAGTTTATTAGTGTTTTTTTAATCTTAATGCTTTCAATTTACTGGCCATAGATTGAATGATATTTTAATTAGAATCTATCACTCGAGAGAGGAGATTTTGAATACGACATAGGAAAATACATCTTTGGTGTTTATACTGTTCGAGAGGCATATAACTCCATAGAAGTCTTTAGAAGAATTTTTGTGCTATTTACCGGATTTAATAATTGAACTTTGATAGAGATATTGAGTTTGTTATTGAACACGAATTTCTGCTTGACACTCGAGAGAGGTAGTAGAAAATAATAGGGATTCTTGGCTAATAAACTAGAAGAATTGATAATTAAACAATCATTAGAAATAAATTGTGGTGGACAGTCAAGTGAAGCCGAACCTCTAGAATTCATCGCTTATTGAATTTTCGTCTCGTGAACTCGTGGTTATTTAATTTTATTTCTTGCAAATTTTAGTTTTATAAAAATCAAACCACTTTCGTAGATCTACATAGAATTAGGATTTTATTAGTTGCAAATATTTGATATAATATCATTTATTCATTGCGAGCAAAAAAAAACATGCAACAAGTTTTTGGCGTCGTTGCCGGGGAATGAATTTTATTTGATTTTTATTAAATTGTGCTAATTGGTCTTAATTTTGATTTAGAGCATTTTATTTTATTTTGTTGGTTCTAATTTTAAATCTTTCCTGTCTATGCAGTTTATGCAAAAAATCCAAAGTTACGACTCACTGCTCTTTGATCCGAAAATCGAGAAAACTGCTAAAGCTTTGAGAAAAGCTAGAAGAGAAGAGTTGCAACAAATGGCTGAAGAAAGGAAAAGAGTTGTCAATAATGCCCCGGTGCCGATCAGAGATCACTTTCGATCGGTGATCACTACTCATTATTCTGGGATAGCTCGGCAAAACATCACGGCGAATAATTTTGAGTTGAAGCCAGCTCTGATTAATATGGTGCAGCAGAATCAGTTTAAGGGTGCAGCTACTGAAGATCCAAATTTGCACCTGCGTACTTTTTTGGAGATTGCTGACACAGTGAAGATTCATGGTGATACTGAGGACACCATCAGACTACGATTGTTCTCGTTCTCTCTTAGGGACAATGCTCGTAGTTGGCTGCAGTCACTACCTCTTGGGAGTATCACTACATGGGAAGACATGACATCCAAATTTCTGGCTAAGTACTTTCCTCCTGCCAAGTCTACCCAGCTGAAAATTGAGATCACTACTTTCAAACAGCAAGATTATGAGTTACTGTATGAAGCTTGGGAGCGGTACAAGGAATTGCTTAGGAAATGCCCGAACCATAATTTTCCGGATTGGGAACAGATCGAATTATTCTACAATGGTTTGAATGGACTAACTCGTATTTCTGTGGATGCTGCAGCTGGATGTTCAATATTTTCTAAATTTCCTGAACATGCTTATGAGATGCTTGAGCAAATGACTGTTAACAGTTATCAGTGGCCGAGTGAGAGATCTGCAATAAGGAAGCCTGCTGGAATTCATGAGGTTGACGCATTCACTGCTTTGACTGCTCAGATGGCTACTATTTCTACACAGTTGGATGCACTAACCAAAGGGAATCAAAGTTCTAATGAGACAGCATCACTGGCGACTGCCGTAAATTCTGCTGATGGATTTGAGAGTGTGGAGCAAGCTCATTATGTGAACAACAGGAATTACAACAATTATCGAGGTAATCTTGTACCCAATCAGTATCATCCTAGTTTGCGTAATCATGAGAATTTTTCCTATGCAAACAATAAGAATGTGTTGAATCCTCCACCGGAGTTCAATACTTAGAATGGTGAAGGTAAGACATCGTTGGAAGATTTGGTGAGTAATTTTATTGCAGAATCATCCACAAGATTTAAGAGGAATGAAAATAGGCTTGATAGTATGGAGACACACTTGACCAATGTGAGCGCTTCTATGAAAAATCTTGAAACACAAATTGATCAACTGGCGAATGCATTGAATAATCAGCAGAGAGGTATGTGTCCTAACAATACTGAGGTTAATCCAAGGGAGCAGTGCAAGGCTATCACCCTTAGAAGTGGTAAATAACTTGGGGTTGATGACCCAAAGGAAGTAGATGATGAAGAGGCTGAAGAGATTGTGGTGGAGTCTGAAAAATCTATTAGCAAAAATTCCAGCAATTCTGCAGTTGTGCCTGAGAAACCGCCTGTACCAAAAGCTGTTTTGCCATATCCTCAGCGGTTCAAGAAGAAAGCGTTGGATGAGAAGTTTTCTAAGTTTCTTGACATTTTCAAGAAAATTCATATTAATATTCCATTCGCTGATGCTTTGGAGCAGATGCCGCATTATGCAAAATTCTTGAAGGAGGTGATGTCTAAGAAGCGGAAGGTGGAGGAGTTTGAGACTGTCAACCTGACTGAAGAGTGCAGTGCTATCCTGCAAAAGAAGCTACCACAAAAATTAAAAGATCTAGGGAGTTTTACGATTCCTTGCATTATTGGTTCTTCTAATTTTAATAAAGCACTTTGTGATTTAGGAGCTAGCATTAACTTAATGCCTTTTGTCTGTTTTCAGGAGTTTGGGACTTGGAGAGGTGAAACCCACGACAATCGCATTGCAGCTAGCTGACAGATCTATCACATATTCGTTTGGAATCATTGAGGATGTACTGGTAAAAGTAGATAAATTTATTTTTCCTGCGGATTTTGTTGTGCTATATATGGAGGAGGATGCAAATATGCCATTGATTTTGGGGAGACCGTTCTTGGCTACTGCTGAAGCCAAGATTGATGTGAAGAAAGGTGAGTTGACGATGGGAGTTGATGGTGAGAAGGTGATCTTTAATGTTTATGAGGAGGTTAAAAATTCATCAATGGAAAAAGTGTTCATGATTGAACAATCAAAGAAGATGGAATGTTGCTGCAAAGTTGTTAGTGCTGTAGAATTGCCAAGAGAGAATGATCCGAAGGTAGCAAAGAAGAAGAAGAGAAAGAAAGCAAAGATCAAGAAGATTGTTGAATATGTTTGGAGGGTGAAAGAAAAGGAAAAGACCTCCAACAAAGTGGAACCGGGCTAGAATCAGAATATAGTCGGGCTATGGACTATAAACTAAGCGCTTCTTGGGAGGCAACCCAAGCGATTTTTTTTATTTGCTTTATTGTTTCTTTTATTTTAGTTGTTTTCCTTTTTATTATTTTTTATCATGAGGAAAATAGACATCAATAATGATTTTGAATTGTGTAGGTGAAAAAGTATGGAGCTGAAAGAGTTTAGGAGCCACCCCTGATGAAGGGTTTTGAGTGATTAAGATGGTGCTGAGTACTGACGCTTGGTGCCTAAGGTATGTGTCCCTTGTTTTTAATGAATACTGTACATTGAGGACAATGCACAATTTAAGTTTGGGGGGTGTTTAAAAATTGAGAAAATTTGAATTTTTTTATGAGTTAGTTCGAATTGAAGGCATGATGTTGTAATTGTGTTGGCCTATGATGAAAATAAATTTTGTGTGCTGAAAAAGTTTATCTTAGCTATATTTAATCTTGAGTTCTCACGTTTATGCACGAATGTCATGATTTTCGATACTCCTAGCAATTAGAAAAAAAATTATGTGGATTTGTGATGTGGATTAGAGGATTTGATTCTTAATTCTTGTGATTTTTATTTGAAACTGAGGTAGATTTTTAAGATCACAGAAGTGATTTAGGCGTTTTTTTCGAATCTATTGAGTTTTTTTAGTCATTCTATATTCATGAAAAATCCAAAACAAATTGAGTAGCTAAAAAGTTCAAAGAAAAGTAATGGCAGAGAAAGTAAGGTGAGGGGAGGCCTTGAAAAGAAAAAAAAAAGTGGATTGAAATTCTAGTCCAAATACAAGGCATAAAGATGGAGATGTATGAAGTAGAAGAAAGCCAAGACTAATGTCTAGCAATGCAAATAAAAAAATTTTAGCTACTCATAATCCTGCACAAATTGAAAATATTCAATTCCCTTTGCTTTGCATCATGAGTCCTTGTTTGCATTGATATATATAGGGATTCTTATCTCCTGCTGATTATGCTTGAGCCTAATGTTAATCGAAAAAGTCCTGTTGATCTGTGTGAGTAAAAGTTGAACTTGGTTGAGAGTATTTTGAAACTTGAGGGTGGAGTTAATGATTTTATGAAGCTTACGGATTGCATGATTTTACCAAAAGTTAGGTGGGTAGATGAGATTGGTAAATCACACACACGAGAACTCTTGAGAAAATTAGCGGGCATGTGTATTGAATCTTGAAATGTAAAAATTCAGAGGTCGACTATATTGCTCATTACTGTTTTGCTCGGGACTAGCAAAAGTCTAAGTTTGGAGGGATTTGATAAGTGCATTTTATGCACTTAATTTATATATGATTTGAATTGGATTTTGTGATGGATCGAGTGAATATTATGCGTATTTGTTGTTGTTTTTGTGAGTTGCAAGGATTTGAAGAAAAGTAGCAAGAAGAAGCGGAAAGCCGAATTACGGGACAACAAACTTCAGAAAATTAATGGGAATTTTACAGACATCTTAATCCGATCTCCACTGTTCAAATTGCATTTTAGGATGTTTTAAAGTTGCTGTCAAAATTTCAGCTCGATCCGACGGCTAGAACTTAAGTTATGATTTTTACAAAAATGCTGCGCAGATGGTGAAATGGAAGAACAAGTATCGCCCCAGCTCTAGTTTTCCAGCGCTCCATCGCTAGACGTCCGTCATTGAAAAATAAAATACGAAACTTGAGCGCCTCAGCGCCGAATTATTAGCGCTCCAGCGCTGCGCAGTCTCCAAAAATATGGAAAGTCTTTAATCGAGTTTTAAAAGGGATTTTATGTCTTATTCTGGGGGAGACGAGGGTTTAGAGAGTTTTCAGAGCATAGATACGGCTATTGAGAGTTTTGAAGTGCACAAGAGCTCGAGATTCCGGTACGAAGACTGAAGATGGCGGCATCCGGCGACGGAGAAGCTTCATTCTAATTCGTTCTAGTTTCTCTTTGAACTCTATTTTTCTTAGTTTATGGATTGTTGGAAAAACATGAGTTATTTGATTTTGAATTGCGTTATGAACTAATTTCTTAGTCTAGAGGTAGACGGATCTTGACTGGAAACCATGATTGACATATTTTGATTTATATATTTAAATTTCTTTGCACAGTTTATTAGTGTTTTTTTAATCTTAATGCTTTCAATTTACTGGCCATAGATTGAATGATATTTTAATTATAATCTATCACTCGAGAGAGGAGATTTTGAATACGAGCTAGGAAAATACATCTTTGGTGTTTATACTGTTCGAAAGGCATATAACTCCATAGAAGTCATTAGAAGAATTCTTGTGCTATTTACCGGATTTAATAATTGAACTTTTATAGAGATATTGAGTTTGTTATTGAACACGAATTTCTGCTTGACACTCGAGAGAGATAGTAGAAAATAATAGGGATTCTTGGCTAATAAACTAGAAGAATTGATAATTAAACAATCATTAGAAATAAATTGTGGTGGATAGTCAAGTGAAGTCGAACCTCTAGCATTCATCGCTTATTGAATTTTACTCTCGTAAACTCATGGTTATTTAGTTTTGTTCTTGAAAATTTTAGTTTTATAAAAATCAAACCATTTTCGTAGCTCTACATAGGATTATGATTTTATTAGTTGTAAATATTTGATATAATATCATTTATTCATTCTCCGTGGGATCGACTTGGACTTAATTCCTATATTATAACTTGACATCGTGCGCTTGCGAGCAAAAAAAAAACACGCAACACCGCAATTCGAGAGACAAAAAAATTAAGAATTCATTCACTGTTGGGTGCGATCATACCAGCACTAATGCACCGGATCCCATCAGAACTCCGAAGTTATGCGTGCTTGGGCAAGAGCAGCACTAGGATGGGTAACCCCCCGGGAAGTCCACGTGTTGCACCCCTTTTTTTATTAGTTTTTTTTTCTTACTCGTACATCTTGTTCTTCCGATTCCTCTCCGTCCTATTTCCGACTCATTCAGTCCAATCCGCGGATAGAAAAGATGCAATAGACTGAATCACATGACGTGAACGTGCGATCTAGGTGACGCGGGCCACTTCGCTGGGTCCCAGCGTGCCCTATGGGAAAAATTCCCCCAAAGACCATCTTCGGGTTTGAATTTGAGCTTCTCCGTCTCTTAGACCAAGATACGCACTGTGGGTATCGAGAAGAGCTTCACGTGAGCAGGCTGAAGCTCCCGTAACTCTCAGCAGATCGAAAGTTATGTCCGTTTGAAACTGCAGCTCCTGTTCCTCCGATCCGCAATTCGAGAGACAAAATAATAAAGAATTCATTCACTGTTGGGTGCTATCATCCATCATTAATGCACCGGATCCCATCAGAACTCCAAAGATAAGCGTGCTTGGGTGAGAGCAGTACTAGGATGGGTGACCCCCTGGGAAGTCCTCGTGTTGAACCCTTTTTTTAATAATTTTTTTTTCTTAATCATACTTCTTGTTTATCCGATTTCTCGCCGTCCTATTTCCGACTCTTTCAGTCCAATCCGTGGATAGAAAAGATGCAATTAGACTTAATCACACGACGTGAACGTGCAATCTGGGTGACGCGGGTCGCTTCGGTGGATCCCAGCATGCCATACGGAAAAAACGCCCCGAAAGACCATCTTCGGGTTGTAATTTGATCGTCTACGTCTCTTAGACCGAGATACTTGTTGTAGGTATCGAGAGGAGCTTCGCATGAGTAGGCTGAAGCTCCCGTAACTCTTAGCCGATCGAAAGTTATGTCCGTTTGAACTGCAGCTCCTGTTCCATCGATCCGCAATTCGAGAGACAAAAAAATAAAGAATTCATTTACTGTTGGTTGCGATCATACCAGCACTAATTCACCATTTTTTTCATTAATTTCTTTTTTTAGTATTCGTAATTCTTGTTCTTTCGATTCCTCGCCGTCATATTTCCGACTCTTTCAGTCCAATCCGCGGATAGAAAAGATGCAATAGACTGAATCATACGATGTGAACGTGCGATCTGGGTGACGCGGGCTGCTTCGGTGGGTCCCAGCGCGACATACGGGAAAAATGCCCCAAAAAAACATCTCCATTTTGGAATTTGAGCGTCTCTGTCTCTTTAACCGAGATACGCACTATAGGTATCGAGTGAAGCTTCGCGTGAGCAGGCTGAATCTCCAATAACTCTCAGCCGATCGAAAGTTATGTCCGTTTGAAACTGCAGCTCCTGTTCCTCCGATCCGCAATACGAGAGACAAAAAAAAATAAAGAATTCATTCACTGTTGGGTGCGATCATACCAGCACTAATGCACCGGATCCCATCAGAACTCCGAAGTTATGCGTGCTTGGGAAAGAGCAACACTAGGATGGGTGACTCCCCGGGAAGTCCTCGTGTTGCACCCCTTTTTTTATTAGTTTCTTTTTTTCTTACTCGTAAATCTTGTTCTTCCGATTCCTCTCCGTCCTATTTCCGACTCATTCAGTCCAATCCGCGGATAGAAAGATGCAATAAACTGAATCACATGATGTGAACGTGCGATCTGGGTGACGCGGGCCACTTCGGTGGGTCCCAGGGCGCCCTCGAGAAAAATGCCCCCAAAGACAATCTTCGGGTTTGAATTTGAGCTTCTCCATCTCTTAGACCGAGATACGCGCTGTAGGTATCGAGAAGAGCTTCGCGTCAGCAGGCTAAAGCTTCCGTAAGCTCCTATTTCTCCGATCCGCAATTCGAGAGACAAAATAATAAAGAATTCATTCACTGTTGGGTGCGATCATACCAGCACTAATGCACCGTATCACATCAGAACTCCGAAGTTAAGGGTGCTTGGGTGAGAGCAGTACTAGGATGGGTGACCCCCTGGGAAGTTCTCGTGTTGCACCCCTTTTTTCATTAATTTTTTTTTTCTTACTCGTACTTCTTGTTCTTTCGATTCCTCGCCGTCCTATTTCCGACTCTTTCAGTCCAATCCGCGGATAGAAAAGATGCAATCGACTGAATCATACGATGTGAACGTGCGATCTGGGTGACGCGGGCCGCTTCGGTGGGTCCCAGTGCGACATACGGGAAAAATGCCCCAAAAGACCATCTCCGTTTTGGAATTTGTGCATCGCCGTCTCTTTAATCGAGATACACACTATAGGTATCGAGTGGAGCTTCGCATGAGCAGGCTGAAGCTCCAGTAAGTCTCAGCCGATCGAAAGTTATGTCCATTTGAAACTGCAGCTCCTGTTCCTCCGATCCGCAATTTGAGAGACAAAAAAATAAAGAATTCATTCATTGTTGGGTGCGATCATACCAGCACTAATGCACCAGATCCCATTAGAACTCCGAAGTTATGCGTGCTTGGGCAAGATCAGTACTAGGATAGGTGACCCCCTGGAAAGTCCTCGTGTTGCATCCCTTTTTTTTATTAGTTTCTTTTTTTCTTACTCGTACATCTTGTTCTTCCGATTCCTCTCCGTCCTATTTCTGACTCTTTCAGTCCATTCCGCGGATAGAAAAATGCAATAGACTGAATCACACGATGTGAACGTGCGATCTGGGTGATGCGGGCCACTTCGGTGGGTCCCAGTGTGCCCTACGGGAAAAATGCCCCCAAATACCATCTCCAGTTTGAATTTGAGTATCTCTGTCTCTTAGACCGAGATACGCGCTGTAGGTATCAAGAAGAGCTTCGATTGAGCATGCTGAAACTCCCGTAACTCTCAGCAGATCGAAAGTTATGTCCGTTTGAAACTGCAGCTCCTGTTCCTCCGATCCGCAATTCGAGAAACAAAAGAATAAAGAATTCATTCACTATTGGGTGTGATCATTCCAGCACTAATGCACCGGATCCCATTAGAACTTCGAAGTTAAGCTTGCTTAGGCGAGAGCAGTTCTAGGATGGGTGACCCCCTGGGAAGTCCTCGTGTTGCAACCCTTTTTCATTAATTTCTTTTATTCTTACTCGTACTTCTTGTTTTTCCGATTCCTCGTAATTTCTTTTATTCTTACTCGTACTTCTTGTTTTCCGATTCCTCGCCGTCCTATTTCCGACTCTTTCAGTTCAATCCGCGGATAGAAAAAATGCAATAGACTTAATCACACGACGTGAAAGTGCGATCTGGGTAACGCGGGCCGCTTCGGTGGGTCCCAGCGTGCCCTACAGGAAAAACGCCCCGAAAGACCATCTCCAGGTTGTAATTTGAGAGTTTTTGTCTCTTATACCAAGATACTTGCTGTAGGTATCGAGAGGAGCTTCGCGTGAGCAGGCTGAAGCTCCCGTAACTCTTAGCCGATCGAAAGTTATGTCCGTTTAAAACTAAAGCTCCTGTTCCTCCGATCCCCAATTCGAGAGACAAAACAATAAAGAATTCATTCACTGTTGGGTGCGATCATACCAGCACTAATGCACTGGATCCCATCAGAACTCCGAAGTTAAGCGTGCTCTGGCGAGAAATCCGCGGATAGAAAAGATGCAATAGACTGAATCATACGATGTGAACGTGCGATCTGGGTAACGCGGGCCGCTTCGGTGGGTCCCAGCATGCCCTACGAGAAAAACGCCACGAAATACCATTTCCGAGTTGTAATTTGAGCGTCTCCGTCTCTTAGACCGAGATACTTGCTGTAGGTATCGAGAGGAGCTTCGCGTGAGCAGGCTGAAGCTCCCGTAACTCTTAGCCGATCAAAAGTTATGTCCGTTTGAAACTGCAACTCCTGTTCCTCTGATCCACAATTCGATAGACAAAAAAATAAAGAATTCATTCACTGTTGGGTGCGATCATAGCAGCACTAATGCACCGGATCCCATCAGAACTCCGAAGTTATGCGTGCTTGGGCAAGAGCAGTACTAGGATGGGTGACCCCCTGGGATGTCCTCGTGTTGCACCCCTTTTTTCATTAATTTCTTTTTTTTTTACTCGTACTTCTTGTTCTTTCGATTCCTCGCCGTCCTATTTCCGAATATTTCAGTCTAATCCACAGATAGAAAGGATGCAATAGACTGAATCATACGATGTGAACGTGCGATCTGTGTGACGCGGGCCGCTTTGGTGGGTCCCAGCGCGACATACGGAAAAAATGCCCCGAAAGAGCATCTTCGTTTTGGAATTTGAGCGTCTCTGTCTCTTTAAACGAGATACGCAGTATAGGTATTGAGTGGAGCTTCGCGTGAGCAGGCTGAAGCTCCAGTAACTCTCAGCCGATCGAAAGTTATGTCCGTTTGAAACTGCAGCTCCTGTTCCTCCGATCCGCAATTCGAGAGACAAAAAAATAAAGAATTCATTCACTGTTGGGCACGATCATACCAGCACTGATGCACCGGATCCCATCAGAACTCCGAAGTTATGCGTGCTTGGGCATGAGCAGTACTAGGATGGGTGACCCCTTGGAAAGTCCTCGTGTTGCACCCATTTTTTTATTAGTTTCATTTTTTCTTACTCGTACATCTTGTTCTTCCGATTCCTCTCTGTCCTATTTCCGACTCTTTCAGTCCAATCCGCGGATAGAAAAGATGCAATAGACTGAATCACACGACGTGAACGTACGATCTGGGTGACGCGGGCCACTTCAGTGGGTCCCAGCGCGTCCTAAGGGGAAAATGCCCCCAAAGACCATTTCCAGGTTTGAAATTGAGCTTCTCCGTCTCAAAGACCGAGATACGCGCTGTAGGTATCGAGAAGAGCTTCGCGTGAGCAGGCTGAAGCTCCCGTAACTCTCAGCAGATCGAAAGTTATGTCCGTAAGAACTAGGATGGGTGACTCCCTGGGAAGTCCTCGTGTTGCACCCCTTTTTCATTAATTTCTTTTTTTCTTACTCGTACTTCTTGTTTTTCCGATTCCTCGCCATCCTATTTCCGACTCTTTCAGTCCAATAAGCGGATAGAAAAGATGCAATAGACTTAATCAGCCGCTTTGGTGGGTCCCAGCGCGCCCTACGGGAAAAACGCCCCGAAAGACCATCTCTGAGTTGTAATTTGAGCGTCTCCGTCTCTTAGACCGAGATACTTGCTGTAGGTATCGAGAGGAGCTTCGCGTGAGTAGGCTGAAGCTCCCGTAACTCTTAGCCGATCGAAAGTTATGTCCGTTTGAAACTGCAGCTCCTGTTCCTCCGATCCGCAATTCGAGAAACAAAACAATAAAAAATTCATTCACTGTTGGGTGCGATCATACCAGCACTATTGCACCGGATCCCATCAGAACTCCAAAGTTAAGCGCGCTTGGGCGAGAGCAGTAACTGGATTGGTGACCCCCTGGGAAGTTCTCGTGTTGCACCCCTTTTTTCATTAATTTCTTTTTTTCTTACTCGTACTTCTTGTTCTTTCGATTCCTCTCCGTCCTTTTTCCGACTCTTTCAGTCCAATCCGCGGATAGAAAAGATGCAATAGGCTGAATCATACGATGTGAACGTGCGATTTGGGGGACGCGGGCTGCTTCGGTGGGTACCAGCGCAACATACGGGAAAAATGCCCCGAAATACCATCTCTGTTTTGGAATTTGAGCATCTCCGTCTCTTTAACCAATATACGCACTATAGGAATCGAGAGGAGCTTCGCGTAAGCAGGCTGAAGCTCCAGTAACTCTCAGCCGATCAAAAGTTATGTCCGTTTGAAACTGCAGCTCCTGTTCCTCTGATCCGCAATTCGAGTGACAAAAAAATAAATAATTCATTCACTGTTGGGTGCAATCATACTAGGACTAATGCACCAGATCCCATCAGAACTCCGAAGTTATGCGTGCTTGGGCAAGAGCAGTACTAGGATGAGTGATCCCCTGTGAAGTCCTCGTGTTGCACCCCTTTTTTTTATTAGTTTCTTTTTTTCTTATTCGTACATCTTGTTCTTTTGATTTCTCTCCGTCCTATTTCTGACTCTTTCAGTCCAATCCGCGGATAGAAAAGATGCAATAGACTGAATCACACGACGTGAACGTGCGATCTGGGTGACGCGGGCCACTTCGGTGGGTCCCAGCACGCTCTACGAGAAACATTCCCCCAAAGACCATCTCCGGGTTTGAATTTGAGCTTTTTCATCTCTTAGACCAAGATACGCACTGTAGGTATCGAAAAGAGCTTTGCGTGAGCAGGCTGAAGCTCCCGTAACTCTCAGCAGATCGAAAGTTATGTTCGTTTGAAACTGCAGCTCCTGTTCCTCCGATCCGCAATTCGAGAGACAAAACAATAAAGAATTCATTCAATATTGGGTGCGATATCAGCACTAATGCACCCGATCCCATCATAACTCTGAAGTTAAGCGTGCTTGGGCGAGAGCAGTACTAGGATGGGTAACCCCCTGGGAAGTCCTCGTGTTGCACCCCTTTCTCATTAATTTCTTTTTTTCTTACTCGTACTTCTTGTTTTTCCGATTCCTCGCCGTCCTATTTCCGACTCTTTCAGTCCAATCCGCGGATAGAAAAGATGCAATAGACTTAATCACACGGCGTGAACGTGCGATCTGGGTGACGCGGGCCTCTTCGGTGGGTCCCAGCGCGTCCTACGGGAAAAACGCCACAAAAGACCACTTCTGGGTTGTAATTTGAGCGTCTCCGTCTCTTAGACCGAGATAATTACTGTAGGTATCGAGAGGAGCTTCGCATGAGCAGGTTGAAGCTCCCGTAACTCTTAGCTGATCGAAAGTTATGTCCGTTTGAAACTGCAGCTCCTGTTCCTCCGATCCGCAATTCGAGAGACAAAACAATAACGAAATCATTCACTGTTGGGTGCGATCATACCAGAACTAATGCACCGGATCCCATCAGAACTCCGAAGTTAAGCATGCTTTGGCAAGAGAAGTACTAGGGTAGGTGACCCCCTGGGAAGTCCTCGTGTTGCACCCCTTTTTCATTAATTTTTTTTTTCTTACTCGTACTTCTTGTTCTTTCGATTCCTCGCCGTCCTATTTACGACTCTTTGAGTCCAATCCGCGGATAGAAAAGATGCAATAGACTGAAACACACGACGTGAACGTGCGATCTAGGTGACGCGGGCCGTTTAGGTGGGTCCCAGCGCCCCCTACGGGAAAAACGCCCCAAAAGACCATCTTCGAGTTGGAATTTGAGCATCTCCGTCTCTTGGACCGAGATGGGCGCTGTAGGTATCGAGAGGAGCTTCCCATGAGCAGGCTGAAGCTTCCGTAACTCTCAGCCGATCGAAATTTATGTCCGTTTGAAAATATAGCTCCTGTTCCTCCAATCCGCAATTCGAGAAACAAAACAATAAAGAATTCATTCATTGTTGGATGCGATCATACCAGCACTAATTCACCGGATCCCAGAGCTAAGCGTGCTTGGGCGAGAGCAGTACTAGGATGGATGACCCTCTGGGAAGTCCTCGTGTTGCACCCCATTTTCATTAATTTCTTTTTTCTTACTCGTACTTCTTGTTCTTTCGATTTCTCGTCGTCCTATTTCCGACTCTTTGAGTCCAATCCACGGATATAAAATATGCAATAGACTGAGACACAAGACGTGAACGTGCGATATGGTTGACGCGGGCCGCTTTGATGGGTCCTAGCGCGCCCTATGGAAAAAACGCCCGAAAGACCATCTCCGGGATGGAATTTGAGCGTCACCGTCTCTTTGACCGAGATGCGCACTGTAGGTATCGAGAGAGGCTTCGCGTGAGCAGGCTGAAGCTCCCGTAACTCTTAGCCGATTGAAAGTTATGTCTGTTTGAAACTCAGCTCCTGTTCCTCCGATCCGCAATTCGAGAGACAAAACAATAAATAATTCATTTATTATTGGGTGCGATCATACCAGTACTAATGCACCGGTTCCCATCAGAACTCCAAAGTTAAGCGTGCCTGGGCGAGAGTAGTACTAGGATGGGTGACCCCCTGGAAAGTCCTCGTATTGCACCCCTTTTTTCATTAATTTCTTTTTTTCTTACTCGTACTTCTTGTTTTTCCGATTCGTTGCCGTCCTATTTCCGACTCTTTCAGTCCAATCCACGGATAGAAAAGATAAAATAGACTGAATCATACGATGTGAACGTATGATCTGGGTGACGCAGGCCGCTTCGGTGAGTTCCAGCGCGCCCAACTGGAAAAACGCCACGAAAGACCATCTCCGGGTTGCAATTTGAGCGTCTCCGTCACTTAGACCGAGATACTTGCTGTAGGTATCGAGATGAGCTTCGCGTGAGCAGGCTGAAGATCCCGTAACTCTTAGCCGATCGAAAGTTATGTCCGTTTGAAACTGCAGCTCCTGTTCCTCCGATCCGCAATTTGAGAGACAAAAAAATAAAGAAGTCATTCACTGTTGAGTGCGATCATACCAGCACTAATGCACTGGATCCCATCAGAACTCCGAAGTTAAGCGCGCCTGGGCGAGAGCAGTACTAGGATAGGTGACCCCCTGGGAAGTCCTCGTGTTGCACCCCTTTTTTCATAAATTTCTTTTCTTCTTACTCGTACTTCTTATTCTTTCGATTCCTCGCGGTCCTATTTCCGACTCTTTCAGTCCAATCCGCGGATAGAAAAGATGCAATAAACTGAATCATACGATGTGAACGTGCGATCTGGGTGACGCGGGCCGCTTCGGTGGGTCCCAGCGCGACATACGGGAAACATGCCCCGAAAGACCATCTCTGTTTTGGAATTTGAGCGTCTCCATCTCTTTAACCAAGATACGCACTATAGTTATCGAGTGGAGCTTCGCATGATCAGGCTGAAGCTCCAGTAACTCTCAGCCGATCGAAAGTTAAGTTTGTTTGAAACTGCAGCTCCTGTTCCTCAGATCCGCAATTCGAGAGACAAAACAATAAAGAATTCATTCACTGTTGGGTGCGATCATAGCAGCATTAATGCACTGGATCCCATCAGAACACCGAAGTTATGCGTGCTTGGGCAAGAACAGTACTAGGATGGCTGACCCCGTGGGAAGTCCTCGTGTTGCACCCCTTTTTTCATTAATTTTTTTTTCTTACTCGTACTTCTTGTTCTTTCGATTCCTTGCCGTCCTATTTTTGACTCTTTCAGTCCAATCCACAGATAGAAAAGATGCAATATACTGAATCATACGATGTGAACGTGCGATCTAGGTGACGCGGGCCGCTTCGGTGGGTCCCAGCGCGACATACGGGAAAAATGCCCCAAAAGAGCATCTCCGTTTTGGAAATTGAGCGTCTCCGTCTCTTAAACCGAGATACGCAGTTTAGGTATCGAGTGGAGCTTCGCGTGAGCAGGCTGAAGCTCCAGTAACTCTCAGCCGATTGAAAGTTATGTCCGTTTGAAACTACAGCTCCTGTTCCTCCGATCCGCAATTCGAGAGACAAAAAAATAAAAAATTCATTCACTGTTGGGTGCGATCATACCAGCACTAATGCACCGGATCCCATCAGAACTCTGAAGTTATGCGTGCTTGGGCAAGAGCAGTACTAATATGGGTGACCCCCTGGGATGTCCTCGTGTTGCACCCATTTTTTTATTAGTTTCTTTTTTTCTTACTCGTACATCTTGTTCTTCCGATTCCTCTCCGTCCTATTTCCGACTCTTTCAGTCCAATCCGCGGATATAAAAGATGCAATATAATGAATCACACGACGTGAATGTGCGATCTCGGTGATGTGGGCCACTTCGGTGGGTCCCAGCGCGCCCTACGAGAAAAATATCCCCAAAGACCATCTCCGGGTTTGAATTTGAGCTTCTCCTTCTCAAAGACCGAGAAACGTGTTGTAGGTATCGAGAAGAGCTTCGCGTGAGCAGGCTGAAGCTCCCGTAACTCTCAGCAGATCGAAAGTTATGTCCGTTTGAAACTGCAGCTCCTGTTCCTACGATCCGCAATTCGAGAGACAAAACAATAAAGAATTCATTCACTGTTCGGCGCGATCATACCAGCACTAATGCACCGGATCCCATCAGAACTCCGAAGTTAAGCGTGCTTGGGCGAGAGCAGTACTAGGATGGGTGACCCCTTGGGAAGTCTTCGTGTTGCACCCCTTTTTCATTTATTTATTTTTTTCTTACTCGAACTTCTTGTTTTTTCGATTCCTTGCCGTCCTTTTTTCGACTATTTCAGTCCAATTCGCGGATAGAAAAGATGCAATAGACTTAATCACACGACATGAACATGCGATCTGGGTGATGCGGGTCGCTTCGGTGGATCCCAATGCGCCCTACGGGAAAAACGCCCCGAAATACCATCTCCGGTTTGTAATTTGAGCGTCTCCGTCTTTTAGACCGAGATACTTGCTGTAGGTATCGAGAGGAGCTTTGCGTGAGCAGGCTGAAGCTCTTGTAACTCTTAGCCGATCGAAAGTTATGTCTGTTCGAAACTGCAGCTCCTGTTCCTCCGATCCGCAATTCGAGAGACAAAACAATAAAAAATTCATTCACTGTTGGGTGCGATCATACCAGCACTAATGCATCGGATCCCATCAGAACTCCGAAGTTAAGCGCGCTTGGGCGAGAGCAGTACTAGGATTGGTGACCCCCTGGGAAGTCCTCGTGTTGCACCCCTTTTTTCATTAATTTCTTTTTTTCTTACTCGTACTTCTTGTTCTTTCGATTCCTCTCCATCCTATTCCGACTCTTTCAGTCCAATCCGCGGATAGAAAATATGCAATAGACTAAATCATACGATGTGAACGTGTGATTTGGGGGACGCGGGCCGCTTCGGTGGGTCCCAGCGTGACATACGGGAAATATGCCCCGAAAGACCATCTCCATTTTGGAATTTGAGCGTCTCCGTCTCTTTAACCGATATACGCACTACAGGTATCGAGTGGAGCTTCGCGTGAGCAGGCTGAAGCTCCAGTAACTCTCAGCCGATCGAAATTTATGTCCATTTGAAACTGCAGCTCCTGTTCCTCTGATCCGCAATTCGAGAGACAAAAAAATAAAGAATTCATTCACTGTTGGGTGCGATCATACCAACACTAATGCACCGGATCCCATCAGAACTCCGAAGTTATGCGTGCTTGGGCAAGAGCAGTACTAGGATGGGTGACCCCCAGGGAAGTCCTCGTGTTGCACCCCTTTTTTTTATTAGTTTCTTTTTTTCTTACTCGTACATCTTGTTCTTCCGATTCCTCTCCGTCCTATTTCCGACTCTTTCAGTCCAATCCACGGATAGAAAATGTGCAATAGACTGAATCACACGACGTGAACGTGCGATCTGGGTGACGCGGGACACTTCGGTGGGTCCCAGCGCGCCCTACGGGAAAAATGCCCCCAAATACCATCTCCGAGTTTGAATTTGAGCTTCTCCATCTCTTAAACCGAGATACGCGTTGTAGGTATCGAGAAGAGCTTCGCGTAAGCAGGTTGAAGCTCCCGTAACTCTTAGTAGATCGAAAGTTATGTCCATTTGAAACTGTAGCTCCTGTTCCTCCGATCCGCAATTCGAGAGATAAAACAATAAAGAAATCATTCACTGTTGGGTGCGATCATACCAGCATTAATGCACCGGATCCCATCAGAACTCCGAAGTTAAGCATGCTTTGGCAAGAGAAGTACTATGGTAGGTGACCCCCTGGGAAGTCCTCGTGTTGCACCCCTTTTTCTTTAATTTCTTTTTTTCTTACTCGTACTTCTTGTTCTTTCGATTCCTCGCCGTCCTTTTTACGAATCTTTGAGTCCAATCCGCGGATCGAAATGATGCAATAGACTGAAACACACGACGTGAACGTGCGATCTGGGTGATGCGGGCCGTTTTGGTGGGTCCCAGCATGCCCTACGGGAAAAACGCCCCAAAAGACCATCTTCGAGTTGGAATTTGAGCGTCTCCGTCTCTTGGAACGAGATGCGTGCTGTAGGTATCGAGAGGAGCTTCCCATGAGCAGGTTGAAGCTTCCGTAACTCTCAGCCGATCGAAATTTATGTCCGTTTGAAACTAAAGCTCCTGTTCCTCCAATCCGCAATTCGAGAAACAAAACAATAAAGAATTCATTCATTGTTGGATGTGATCATACCAGCACTAATTCACCGGATCCCATCAGAACTCCAGAGCTAAGCGTGCATGGGCGAGAGTAGAACTAGGATGGGTGATCCCCTGGGAAGTCCTCGTGTTGCACCCCATTTTCATTAATTTCTTTTTTCTTACTAGTACTTCTTGTTCTTTCGATTCCTCGTCGTCCTATTTCCGACTCTTTGAGTCCAATCCACGGATATAAAAGATGCAATAAACTGAGACACCAGACGTGAACGTGTGATATGGGTGACGCGGGCCGCTTCGATGTGTCCTAGCGTGCCCTACGGGAAAAACACCCGAAAGACCATCTCCAGGTTGGAATTTGAGCATCACCGTCTCTTAGACCGAGATGCGCGCTGTAGGTATCGGGAAGAGCTTCGCGTAAGCAGGCTGAAGCTCCCGTAACTCTTAGTAGATCGAAAGTTATGTCCATTTGAAACTGTAGCTCCTGTTCCTCCGATCCGCAATTTGAGAGATAAAACAATAAAGAAATCATTCACTGTTGGGTGCGATCATACCAGCATTAATGCACCGGATCCCATCAGAACTCCGAAGTTAAGCATGCTTTGGCAAGAGAAGTACTATGGTAGGTGACCCCCTGGGAAGTCCTCGTGTTGCACCCCTTTTTCTTTAATTTCTTTTTTTCTTACTCGTACTTCTTGTTCTTTCGATTCCTCGCCATCCTTTTTTCGAATCTTTCAGCCCAATCCGCGGATAGAAAAAGATGCAGTAGACTGAATCATACGATGTGAACGTGCGATCTGGGTGACGCGGGCCGCTTCGGTGGGTCCCAGTGCGACATACAGGAAAAATGCCCCGAAAGACCATCTCCATTATGGAATTTGAGCGTCTCAATCTCTTTAACCGAGATACGCACTATAGTTATCGAGTGGAGCTTCGCGTGAGCAGGCTGAAGCTCCAGTAAATCTCAGCCGATCGAAAGTTATGTCCGTTTGAAACTGCAGCTCTTGTTCCTCCGATCCGCAATTCGAGAGACAAAAAAATAAAGAATTCATTCACTGTTGGGTGTGATCATAGCAGCACTAATACATCGGATCCCATCAGAACTTCGAAGTTATGCGTGCTTGGGCAAGGGCAGTACTAGGATTGGTGACCCTCTGGGAAGTCCTCGTGTTGCACCCCTTTTTTTATTAGTTTCATTTTTTCTTACTCGTACATCTTGTCCTTTCGATTCCTCTCCGTCCTATTTCCAACTCTTTCAGTCCAATCCGCGGATAGAAAAGATGCAATAGACTGAATCACACGACGTGAAAGTGCGATCTGGGTGACGCGGGCCACTTCGGTGGGTCCCAGCATGCCCTACGGGAAAAATTCCCCCAAAGCCCACTTTTGGGTTTGAATTTGAGTTTCTCCGTCTCTTAGACTAAGATACGCGCTGTAGGTATCGAGAAGATCTTCGCGTGAGCAGGCTAAAGCTCCCGTAACTCTCAGCAGATCGAAAGTTATGTCCATTTGAAACTGCAGCTCCTGTTCCTCCGATCCGCAATTCGAGAGACAAAATAATAGAGAATTCATTCACTATTGGTTGCGATCATACCAGCACTAATGCACCGGATCCCATCAGAACTCAGAAGATAAGCATGCTTGGGCGAGAGCAGTACTAGGATGGGTGACCCCCTGGAAAGTCCTCGTGTTGCACCCCTTTTTCATTAATTTATTTTTTTCTTACTCGTACTTCTTGTTTTTCCGATTCCTCGTCGTCCTATTTCCGACTCTTTCAATCCAATCGGCAGATAGAAAAGATGCAATTAGACTTAATCACATGACGTGAACGTGCGATCTGGGTGACGAGGGCCGCTTCAGTGGGTTCCAGCGCATCCTACGGGAAAAACGCCCCAAAAGACCATCTTCGGGTTGTAATTTGAGTGTCTCTGTCTCTTAGATCGAGATACTTGCTGTAGGTATCGAGAGGAGCTTTGCGTGAGCAGGCTTAAGCTCCCGTAACTCTTAGCCGATCGAAAGTTATGTCTGTTTGAAACTGCAGCTCCTATTCCTCCGATCCGCAATTCGAGAGACAAAACAATAAAGAATTCATTCACTGTTGGGTGCGATCATACCAGCACTAATGCACCAGATCCAATTAGAACTCCGAAGTTAAGCGCACTTGGGCGAGAGCAGTACTAGGATAGGTGACCCCCTGGGAAGTCCTCTTGTTTCACCCCTTTTTTCATTAATTTTTTTTCTTACTTGAACTTCTTGTTCTTTTAATTCCTCGCCGTCCTATTTCTTACTCTTTCAGTCCAATCCTCGGATAGAAAAGATGCAATAGACTGAATCATACGATGTGAACATGAGATATGGGTGACGCGGGCCGCTTTGGTGGGTCCCAGCGCGACATACGGGAAAAATTCCCCGAAAGACCATCTCCATTTTGTAATTTGAGTGTCTCCATCTCTTTAACCGAGATACGCACTATAGGTATCGAGTGGAGCTTCGCGTGAGCAGTTGAAACTCCAGTAACTCTCAGCCGATCGAAAGTTATGTTCATTTGAAACTGCAGATCCTGTTCCTCCGATCCACAATTCGAGAGACAAAAAAATAAAGAATTCATTCACTGTTAGGTGCGATCATACCATCACTAATGCACCGGATCCCATCAGAACTCTGAAGTTATGCGTGCTTGGGCAAGAGTAGTACTAGGATGGGTGACCCCTTGGGAAGTCCTCGTGTTGCACCCCTTTTTTTATTAGTTTCTTTTTTTCTTACTCGTACATCTTGTTCTTCCGATTCCTCTCCGTCCTATTTCCAACTCTTTTAGTCCAATCCGTGGATAGAAAATATGCAATAGACTGAATCACACGACGTTAACGTGCAATCTGGGTGACGCGGGCTACTTTGGTGGGTCCCAGCGCGCCCTACAGGAAAAATTCCCCCAAAGCCCATCTCAGGGTTTGAATTTGAGCTTCTCCGTCTCTTAGACCGAGATACGCGTTGTAGGTATCAAGAAGAGCTTCGCGTGAGCAGGCTGAAGCTCCCGTAACTCTCAGCAGATCGAAATTTATGTCCGTTTGAAACTGCAGCTCCTGTTCCTCCGATCCGCAATTCGAGAGACAAAACAATAAAGAATTCATTCACTGTTGGTTGCGATCATACCAGCACTAATGCACCGGATCCCATCAGAACTCCGAAGATAGGCATGCTTGGGCGAGATCAGTACTAGGATGGGTGACCCCCTGGGAAGTCCTCGTGTTGCACCCCTTTTTCATTAATTTTTTTTCTTACTCGTACTTCTTGTTTTTCCGATTCCTCGCCGTCCTATTTCCGACTCTTTCAGTCCAATCCGCAGATAGAAAAGATGCAATTAGACTTAATCACAAGACGTGAACGTGCGATCTGGGTGACGCGGGCCGCTTCAGTGGGTCCCGTCTCTTAGATACTTGCTGTAGGTATCTAGAGGAGCTTCGCGTGAGCTGGCTGAAGCTCCCGTAACTCTTAGCCGATCGAAAGTTATGTCTGTTTGAAACTGCAGCTCCTGTTCCTCCGATCCGCAATTCGAGAGACAAAACAATAAAGAATTCATTCACTGTTGGGTGCGATCATACCAGAACAAATGCACCGGATCCCATTAGAACTCCGAAGTTAAGCGCACTTGGGCGAGAGCAGTACTAGGATGGGTGACACCCTGGGAAGTCCTCGTGTTTCACCCCTTTTTTCATTAATTTTTTTTTTCTTACTCGTACTTCTTGTTCTTTCAATTTCTCGCCGTCCTATTTCTTACTCTTTCAGTCCAATCCGCGGATAGAAAAGATGCAATAGACTGAATCATACGATGTGAACGTGCGATCTGGGTGACGCGGGCCGCTTCGGTGGGTCCCAGCGTGACATATGGGAAAAATTCCCCGAAAGACCATCTCCGTTTTGGAATTTGAGCATTTCCATCTCTTTAACCGAGATACGCACTATAGGTATCGAGTGGAGCTTCGCGTGAGCAGGCTGAAACTCCAGTAACTCTCAGCCGATCGAAAGTTATGTCCGTTTGAAACTGCAGCTCCTGTTCCTCTGATCCGCAATTAGAGAGACAAAAAAATAAAGAATTCATTCACTGTTAGGTGCGATCATACCATCACTAATGCACCGGATCCCATCAGAACTCTGAAGTTATGCGTGCTTGGGCAAGAGCAGTACTAGGATGGGTGAGTGCTTGGGCAAGAGCAGTACTAGGATGGGTAACCCCCTGGGAAGTCCTCGTGTTGCACCCCTTTTTTTATTAGTTTCTTTTTTTCTTACTCGTACATATTGTTCTTCCGATTCCTCTCCGTCCTATTTCTGACTCTTTCATTCCAATCTGCGGATAGAAAAGATGCAATAGACTGAATCACACGACATGAACGTGCGATCTGGATGACGCGGCCACTTCGATGGGTCCCAGCGCGACCTAAGGGAAAAATGCCCCCAAAGACCATCTCGAGGTTTGAATTTGAGCTTTTCCATCTCTTAGACCAAGATACGCGTTGTAGGTATCGAGAAGAGCTTCGCGTGAGTAGGCTGAAGCTCCCGTAACTCTCAGCAGATCGAAAGTTATGTCCGTTTGAAACTGCAGCTCCTGTTCCTCCGATCCGCAATTCGAGAGACAAAACAATAAAGAATTCATTCACTGTTGGGTGCGATCATACCAGCACTAATGCACCGGATCCCATCAGATCTCCGAAGTTAAGCGTGCTTGGGCGATAGCAGTACTAGGATGGGTGACCCCCTTGGAAGTCCTCGCATTGCAACCCTTTTTCATTAATTTATTTTTTTCTTACTCGTACTTCTTGTTTTTCCGATTCCTCGCCGTCCTATTTCCGACTCTTTCAGTCCAATCCGCGGATAAAAAATATGCAATAGACTTAATCACACGACGTGAACGTGCGATCTAGGTGACGCGGGCCGCTTCGGTAGGTCCCAGCGCGCCCTAAGGGAAAAATTCCTCGAAAGACCATTTTCGGGTTGTAATTTGAGCGTCTCCGTCTCTTAGACCGAGATATTTGCTGTAGGTATCGAGACGAGCTTTGCGTGAGCAGGCTGAAGCAATCGTATCTCTTAGCCGATCGAAAGTTATGTCCGTTTGAAACTGCAGCTCCTGTTCCTCTGATCCGCAATTCGAGAGAAAAACAATAAAGAATTCATTCACTGTTAGGTGCGATCATACCAGCACTAATGCAACGGATCCCATCAGAACTCCGAAGTTAAGCGTGCTTGGGCGGGAGCAGTACTAGGATGGGTGACCTCTTGGGAAGTCCTCGTGTTGCACCCCTTTTTTCATTAATTTCTTTTTTTCTTACTCGTACTTCTAGTTCTTTCAATTCCTCGCCGTCCTATTTCCGACTCTTTCAGTCCAATCCGCGGATAGAAAAGATGCAATAGACTGAATCATACGATGTGAACGTGCGATCTGGGTGACGCGGGCCGCTTCGGTGGGTCCCAGCACGACATACGGGAAAAATGCCCCAAAAGACCATCTTCATTTTAGAATTTGAGCGTCTCCGTCTCTTTAACCGAGATACGCACTATAGGTATCGACTGGAGCTTCGCGTGAGCAGTCTGAAGCTCCAGTAACTCTCAGTCGATCGAAAGTTATGTCCATTTGAAACTGCAGCTCCTGTTCCTCCGATCCGCAATTCGAGAGACAAAAAAATAAAGAATTCATTCACTGTTGGGTGCGATCATACCAGCACTAATGCACCGGATCCCATCAGAACTCCAAAGTTATGCGTTCTTGGGCAAGAGCAGTACTAGGATGGGTGACGCGGGCTGCTTCGTTGGGTCCCAGCGCGCCCTACGGGAAAAACGCCCCGAAAGACCATCTCTGGGTTGAAATTTGAGCGTCTCCGTCTCTTAGACCGAGATACTTGCTGTAAGTATCGAGAGGAGCTTCGTGTGAGCAGGCTGAAGCTCCCGTAACTCTTAGCCGATCGAAAGTTATGTCCGTTTAAAATTGCAGCTCCTGTTCCTCCGATCCGCAATTCGAAAGACAAAACAATAAAGAATGCAGTCGCTATTGGGTGCGATCATACCAGCACTAATGCACCGGATCCCATCAGAACTCCGAAGTTAAGCGTGCTTGGGCGAGAGAAGTACTAGGATGGGTGACCCCCTGGAAAGTCCTCGTGTTGGACCCCTTTTTTTATTAATTCTTTTTTTCTTACTCGTACTTCTTGTTCTTTTGATTCCTCACCGTCCTATTTCCGACTCTTGCATTCCAATCCGCGGATAGAAAAGATACAATAAACTGAATCATGCGATGTGAACGTGCGATCTGGGTGACACGGGCCGCTTCGGTGGGTCCCAGCGCAACATACGGGAAAAATTCCCCGAACGACCATCTCCATTTTGGAATTTGAGCGTCTCCATCTCTTTAACAGAGATACGCACTATAGGTATCGAGTGGAGCTTCGCGTGAGCAGGCTGAAGCTCCAGTAACTCTCAGCCGATCGAAAGTTATGTCCGTTTGAAACTGTAGCTCCTGTTCCTCCGATCCGCAATCCGAGAGACAAAAAAATAAAGAATTCATTCACTATTGGGTGCGATCATAGCAGCACTAATGCACCGGATCCTATCAGAACTCCAAAATTATGCGTGCTTAGGTAAGAGCAGTACTAGGATGGGTGACCCCCTGGGAAGTCCTCGTGTTGCACCCCTTTTTTTGTTAGTTTCTTTTCTTCTTACTCGTACTTCTTGTTTTTCCGATTCCGCGCCGTCCTATTTTCGACTCTTTCAGTCCAATCCGCGGATAGAAAAGATGCAATTAGACTTAATCACACGACGTGAACGTGCGATCTGGGTGATGCAGGCCGCTTCGGTGGGTCCCAGCACGCCCTACGGGAAAAACGACCCAAAAAAACCATCTTCGGGTTGTAATTTGAGCGTCTCCGTCTCTTAGACCGAGATACTTGCTGTAGGTATCGAGAGGAGATTCGCGTGAGCAGGCTGAATCTCTCGTATCTCTTAGCCGATCGAAAGTTATGTCCGTTTGAAACTGCAGCTCCTGTTCCTCCGATCCGCAATTCGAGAGAAAAACAATAAAGAATTCATTCACTATTAGGTGCGATCATACCAGCACTAATGCAACGAATTCCATCAGAACTCCGAAGTTAAGCTTGCTTGGGCGAGAGCAATACTAGGATGGGTGATCCCCTGGGAAGTCCTCGTGTTGCACCCCTTTTTTCATTAATTTCTTTTTTTCTTACTCGTACTTCTAGTTCTTTCGATTCCTCGCCGTCCTATTTCCGACTCTTTCAGTTTAATCAGCGGATAGAAAAGATGCAATAGACTGAATCATACGATGTGAACATGCGATCTGGGTGACGCGGGCCGCTTCGATGGGTCCCAGCGCAACATATGGGAAAAATGCCCCAAAAGACCATCTCCGTTTTGGAATTTAAGCGTCTCCGTCTCTTTAACCAAGATACGCACTACAGGTATTGAGTGGAGCTTCGTGTGAGCAGGCTGAAGCTCCAGTAACTCTTAGCCGATCGAAAGTTATGTCCGTTAGAAACTGCAGCTCCTGTTCCTTCGATCCGCAATTCGAGAGACAACAAAAATAAATAATTCATTTACTGTTTGGTGCGATCATACCAGCACTAATGCACCGGATCCCATCAGAACTCCGAATTTATACGTGCTTGGGCAAGAGCAGTACTAGGATGGGTGACGCGGGCTACTTCGGTGGGTCCCAGCGTGCCCTACGGGAAAAACGCCCCAAAAGACCATCTCTGGGTTGTAATTTGAGCGTCTCCGTCTCTTAGACCGAGATACTTGTTGTAAGTATCGTGAGGGGCTTCGTGCGAGCAGGTTGAAGCTCCCGTAACTCTTAGCTGATTGAAAGTTATGTCCGTTTAAAACTGCAGCTCCTATTTCTCCGATCCGCAATTCGAAAAACAAAACAATAAAGAATGCATTCGCTATTGGGTGCGATCATACCAGCACCAATGCACCGGATCCCATCAAAACTCCGAAGTTTAGCGCGCTTGGGCGAGAGAAGTACTAGGATGGGTGACCCCCTGGGAAGTCCTCGTGTTGGACCCTTTTTTTTATTTATTTCTTTTTTTCTTACTCGTACTTCTTGTTCTTTCGATTTCTCACTGTCCTATTTCCGACTCTTGCAGTCCAATTCGGGGATAGAAAAGATGCAATAAACTGAATCATACGATGTGAACGTGCGATCTGGATGACACGGGCCGCTTTGGTGGGTCCCAGTGCGACATACAGGAAAAATGCCCAGAACGACCATCTCCGTTTTGGAATTTTGTGCGTCTCCATCTCTTTAACCAAGATACGGACTATAGGTATCGAGTGGAGCTTCGCGTGAGCAGGCTGAAGCTCCAGTAACTCTCAGCCGATCGAAAATTATGTCCGTTTGAAACTGTAGCTCCTGTTCCTCCGATCCGCAATTCGAGAGACAAAAAAATAAAGAATTCATTCATTGTTGGGTGCGAACATAGCAGCACTAATGCACCGGATCCCATCAGAACTCCGAAATTATGCGTGCTTGGGTAAGAGCAGTACTAGGATGGGTGACCCACTGGGAAGGCCTCGTGCTGCACCACTTTTTTTATTAGTTTCTTTTTTTCTTACTCGTACTTCTTGTTTTTCCGATTCCTCGTCGTCCTATTTTCGACTCTTTCAGTCCAATCCGCGGATAGAAAAGATGCAATTAGACTTAATCACACAACGTGAATGTGCGATCTGGGTGACGCAGCCGCTTCGGTGGGTCCCAGCACGCCCTACGAGAAAAACGACCCAAAAGACCATCTTCGGGTTGTAATTTGAGCGTCTCCGTCTCTTAGACCGAGATACTTGCTCTAGGTATCGAGAGAAGCTTTGGGTGAGCAGGCTGAAGCTCCCGTAACTCTTAGCCGATCGAAAGTTATGTCCGTTTGAACTGCAGCTCATGTTCCTCAAATCCGCAATTCGAGAGAAAAAACAATAAAGAATACATTCACTTTTGGGTGCGATCATACCAGCACTAATGCACTGGATCCCATCAGAACTCCAAAGTTATGCGTGCTTGGGCAAGAGCAGTACTAGGATGGGTGACCCCCTGGGAAGTCCTCGTGTTGCATCCATTTTTTTATTAGTTTATTTTTTTCTTACTTGTACATCTTGTTCTTCCGATTCCTCTCCGTCCTATTTCCGACTCTTTCAGTCTAATCCGCGGTTAGAAAAGATGCAATAGACTGAATCACATGATGTGAACGTGCGATCTGGGTGACGCGGGCCACTTCGGTGGGTCCCAGCGCGCCCTATGGGAAAAATGCCCCCAAAGACAATCTACGGGTTTGAATTGGAACTTCTCCATCTCTTAGACCGAGATACGCGCTGTAGGTATCGAGAAGAGCTTCGCGTGAGCAGGCTGAAGCTCCCGTAACTCTCAGCAGATCAAAAGTTATGTCCGTTTGAAACTGCAGCTCCTATTCCTTCGATCCGCAATTCGAGAGACAAAAAAATAAAGAATTCATTCACTTTTGGGTGCGATCATACTAGCACTAATGCACCGGATCCCATAAGAACTCCGAAGTTATGCGTGCTTGGGCAATAGCAGTACTAGGATGGGTGACCCCTTGGGAAGTCCACGTGTTGCACCCCTTTTTTTATTAGTTTCTTTTTTTCTTACTCGTACATCTTGTTCTTACGATTCCTCTCCGTTCTATTTCCGACTCTTTCAGTCCAATCCGCGGATAGAAAAGATGCAATAGACTTAATAACACGACGTGAACGTGCGATCTGGGTGACGCGGGCCGCTTTGGTAGGTACCAGCGCACCCTACGGGATAAACGCCCCGCAAGACCATCTTCGGGTTGTAATTTGAGCATCTCCGTCTCTTAAACCAAGATACTTGCGGTAGGTATCGAGAGGAGCTTCGTGTGAGCAGGCTGAAGCTCCCGTAACTCTTAGCCGATCGAAAGTTATGTCCGTTCGAAACTGCAGCTCTTGTTCCTCCGATCCGCAATTCGAGAGACAAAACAATAAAGAATTCATTCACTGTTAGGTGCGATCATAGCAGCACTAATGCACTGGATCCCATCAGAACTCCGAAGTTATGCGTGCTTGGATAAGAGCAGTACTAGGATGGGTGACCCCCTGGGAAGTCCTCGTGTTGCACCCCTTTTTTTATTAGTTTTTTTTTCTTACTCGTACGTCCTGTTCTTCCGATTCCTCTCCGTCCTATTTCCGACTCTTTCAGTCCAATCCGCGGATTGAAAAGATGCAAAAGACTGAATCACACGACGTGAACGTGTGATCTGGGTGACGCGGGCCACTTCGGTGGGTCCCAGCGCGCCCTAAGGGAAAAATGCCCCCAAAGACCATCTCCGGGTTTGAATTTGAGCTTCTCCGTCTCTTAGACCGAGATACGCGTTGTGGGATTCGAGAAGAGCTTCACGTGAGCAGGCTGAAGCTCCCGTAACTCTCAGCAGATCGAAAGTTATGTCCGTTTAAAACTGCAGCTCCTGTTCCTCCGATCCGCAATTCGAGAGACAAAACAATAAAGAATTCATTCACTTTTGGGTGAGATCATACCAACACTAATGCACCGGATCCCATCAGAACTCCGAAGTTAAGCGTGCTCAGGCAAGAGCAGTACTAGGATGTGTGACCCCCTCGAAAGTCCTCATGTTGCACCCTTTTTTCATTATTTTTTTTTTCTTACTCGTACTTCTTGTTTTTTCGATTCCTCGCCGTCCTATTTCCGACTCTTTTAGTCCAATCCGTGGATAGAAAAGATGCAATTAGACTTAATCACACGACGTGAACGTTCGATCTGGGTGACGCAGGCCGCTTCGGTGGGTCCCAGCGCACCCTACGCGAAAAATGCCCCAAAAGACCATCTCCGGGTTGTAATTTGAGCGTCTCCATCTCTTAGACCAAGATACTTGCTGTAGGTATCGAGAGGAGCTTCGCGTGAGCAGGCTGAAGCTCCCGTAACTCTTAGCCGATCGAAAGTTATGTCTGTTTGAACTTTAGCTCGTGTTTCTCCGATCCGCAATTCGAGAGACAAAACAATAAAGAATTCATTCACTGTAGGGTGCGATCATACCAGCACTAATGCACCGTATCACATCAGAACTCCGAATTTAAGTGTGCTTGGGATAGAGTAGTACTAGGATGGGTGACCCCCTCGGAAGTCCTCGTATTGCACTCTTTTTTTCTTTAATTTCTTTTTTTTCTTACTCGTACTTCTTGTTCTTTCGATTCCTTGCCGTCCTATTTCCGACTCTTTCAGTCCAATCCGCAGATAGAAAAGATGCAATAGATTGAATCATACAATGTGAACGTGGGATCTGGGTGACGCGGGCCGCTTCGGTGGGTCCCAGCGCGACATACGGGAAAAATGCCCCGAAAGAGCATATCCATTTTGGAATTTGAGCATCTCCGTCTCTTTAACCGAGATACGCACTATAGGTATCGAGTGGAGCTTCGCGTGAGCAGGCTGAAGCTCCAGTAACTCTCAGCCGATCGAAAGTTATGTCCGTTTGAAACTGCAGCTCCTTTTTCTTCAATCCGCAATTCGAGAGACAACAAAATAAAGAATTCATTCACTGTTGGATGCGATCATACTAGCACTAATGCACCGGATCCCATCAGAACTTCGAAGTTATGCGTGCTTGGGCAATAGCAGTACTAGGATGGGTGACCCCTTGGGAAGTTCTCGTGTTGCACCCCTTTTTTTATTAGTTTCTTTTTTTCTTACTCGTACATCTTGTTCTTACGATTCCTCTAAGTTCTATTTCCGACTCTTTCAGTCCAATCCGCGGATAGAAAAGATGCAATAGACTTAATCACACGACGTGAACGTGCGATCTGGGTGACGCGGGCCGCTTCAATAGGTCCCAGCGCGCCTTACGGGAAAAACGCCCCGCAAGACCATCTCCGAGTTGTAATTTGAGCATCTCCGTCTCTTAGACCGAGATACTTGCTGTAGGTATCAAGAGGAGCTTCGTGTGAGCAGGCTGAAGCTCCCGTAACTCTTAGCCGATCAAAAGTTATGTCCGTTTGAAATTGCAGCTCCTGTTCCTCCGATCCGCAATTCGAGAGACAAAACAATAAAGAATTCATTCACTGTTTGGTGCGATCATACCAGTACTAATGCACCGGATCCCACCAGAACTCTGAAGTTAAGCGTGCTTGGGCGAGAGCAGTACTAGGATGGGTGACCCCCTGGAAAGTCCTCGTGTTGCACCCCTTTTTCATTAATTTCTTTTTTTCTTACTCATACTTCTTGTATTTCCGATTCCTCGCCGTCCTATTTCCAACTCTTTCAGTCCAATCCGCGGATAGAAAACATGCTATAGACTTAATCACATGACGTGAATGTGCGATCTGGGTGATGCGGGCCGCTTCGGTGGGTTCCAGCACGCCCTACGGGAAAAACGCCCCGAAAGACCATCTCCGGGTTGAAATTTGGGTGTCTCCGTCTCTTAGAACAAGATACTTGCTATAGGTATCGAGTGGAGCTTCGTGTGAGCAGGCTGAAGCTCCTGTAACTCTTAACTGATCGAAAGTTATGTCCGTTTGAAACTGCAGCTCCTGTTCCTCTGATCCGCAATTTGAGAGACAAAACAATAATGAATTCATTCATTGTTTGTTGCGATCATACCAGTACTAATGCACCAGATCCTATCAGAACCCTGGAGTTAAGCGTGCTTGGGCGAGAGCAGTACTAGGATGGGTGACCCCCTGGGAAGTCCTTGTGTTGCACCTCTTTTTTCATTATTTTCTTTTTTTCTTACTCGTACTTCTTGTTCTTTCGATTCCTCGCCGTCCTATTTTCGACTCTTTCAGTCCCATCCACGGATAGAAAAGATGCAATAGACTGAATCATTCGATGTGAACGTGCGATCTGGGTGACGCGGGCCGCTTCGGTGGGTCCCAGTGCAACATACGGGAAAAATGCCCCATAAGACCATCTCCGTTTTGGAATTTGAGCGTCTCCGTCTCTTTAACCGAGATACGCACTATAGGTATCGAGTGTAGCTTCGCGTGAGCAGGCTGAAGCTCCAGTAACTCTTAGCCAATCGAAAGTTATGTCCGTTTGAAACTGCAGCTCCTGTTCCTCCGATCCGCAATTCGAGAGACAAAAAAATAAAGAATTCATTCACTATTGGGTGCGATCATAGCAGCACTAATGCACTGGATCCCATCAGAACTTTGATGTTATGCGTGATTGGGTAAGAGCAGTACTAGGATGGGTGACCCTTGGAAGTCCTCGTGTTGCACCCCTTTTTTTATTAGTTTTTTTTTTCTTACTCGTACATCCTGTTCTTCCGATTCCTCTCCGTCCTATTTCCGACTCTTTCAGTCCAATTCGCGGATTGAAAAGATGCAATAGACTGAATCACATGACGTGAACGTGCGATCTGGGTGACGCGGGCCACTTCGGTGGGTCCCAGTGCGCCCTACGGGAATAATGCCCCCAAAGACCATCTCCGGGTTTGAATTTGAGCTTCTCCGTCTCTTTGACCGAGATACGCGCTGTGGGTATCAAGAAGAGCTTCACGTGAGCAGGCTGAAGCTCCCGTAACTCTCAGCAGATCGAAAGTTATGTCCGTTTAAAACTGCAGCTCCTGTTCCTCCGATCCGCAATTCGAGAGACAAAACAATAAAGAATTCATTCACTTTTGGTTGAGATCATACCAAAACTAATGCACCGGATCCCATCAGAACTCCGAAGTTAAGCGTGCTCGGACAAGAGCAGTACTAGGATGTGTGACCCCCTGGGAAGTCCTCATGTTGCACCCTTTTTTCATTATTTTTTTTTCTTACTCGTACTTCTTGTTTTTCCGATTCCTCGCCGTCCTATTTCCGACTCTTTCAGTCCAATCCGCGGATAGAAAAGATGCAATTAGACTTAATCACACGACGTGAACGTGCGATCTAGGTGACGCAGGTCGCTTCGGTGGGTCCCAGCGCACCCTATGGGAAAAATGCCCCAAAAGACCATCTCCGGGTTGTAATTTGAGCGTCTCCATCTCTTAGACCGAGATACTTGCTGTAGGTATCGAGAGGAGTTTCGCGTGAGGAGGCTGAAGCTCCCGTAACTCTTAGCCGATTGAAAGTTATGTCTGTTTGAACTGCAGCTCCTGTTCCACCGATCCGCAATTCGAGAGACAAAACAATAAAGAATTCATTCACTGCAGGGTGCGATCATACCAGCACTAATGCACCGTATCTCATCAGAACTCTGAAGTTAAGGGTGCTTGGGCGAGAGCAGTAATAGGATGGGTGACCCCCTCGGAAGTTCTCGTGTTGCACTCCTTTTTTCATTAATTTATTTTTTTTCTTACTCGTACTTCTTGTTCTTTCGATTCCTTGCCGTCCTATTTCCGACTCTTTCAGTCCAATCCGCGGATAGAAAAGATGCAATAGATTCAATCATACGATGTGAACATGCGATCTGGGTGACGCGGGCCGCTTCGGTGGGTCCCAGCGCGACATACGGGAAAAATGCCCTGAAAGAGCATCTCCATTTTGGAATTTGAACGTCTCCATCTTTTTAACCGAGATACGCACTATAGGTATCGAGTGGAGCTTCGCGTGAGCAGGCTGAAGCTCCAGTAAATCTCAGCCGATCGAAAGTTATGTCCGTTTGAAACTGCAGCTCCTGTTCCTCCGATCCGCAATTCGAGAGACAAAAAAATAAAGAATTCATTCACTGTTGGGTGCGATCATACCCGGGAAGTCCTCGTGTTGCACTCCTTTTTTTATTAGTTTCTTTTTTTCTTACTCGTACTACATCATGTTCTTCTGATTCCTCTCCGTCCTATTTCCGACTCTTTCAGTCCAATCCGCGGATAGAAAAGATGCAATAGACTGAATCACATGATGTGAATGTGCAATCTGGGTGACGCGGGCCACTTCGGTGGGTCCCAGCGCGCCCTACGGGAAAAATGCCCCCAAAGACAAACTCTGGGTTTGAATTTGAGCTTCTCCATCTCTTAGACCGAGATACGCGCTGTAGGTATCGAGAAGAATTCATTCACTTTTGGGTGCGATCATACCAGCTGCAGCTCCTGTTCCTCCGATCCGCAATTTGAGAGACAAAACAATAAAGAATTCATTCAATTTTGGGTGCGATCATACCAGCACTAATGCACCGGATCCCATCAGAACTCTGAAGGTAGGCGTGCTTGGGCGAGAGCAGTACTAGGATGGGTGACCCCTGTGAAGTCCTCGTGTTGCACCCCTTTTCATTAATTTCTTTTTTTCTTACTCGTACTTCTTGTTTTTCCGATTCCTCACCGTCCTATTTCAGACTCTTTCAGTCCAATCCGCGGATAGAAAAGATGCAATAGACTTTGTAGTAGCCCGTACCCTAATTGAGTAATTAAAGGATTAATGCTAATTAATTGAATTGGGTATTGGACGGATCGGAAGCTCCGAAGGCACGATCGGAAGCTCCGAACAGGATCGGAAGCTCCGATGAGCGATCGAAGGCACCGATGTTATTACGTCAGGCATGACGTGTGGTTGGATCGGAAGCTCCGATCAGGACCGGAGGCTCCGATCACCCCTATCCGGAGTGAACAAGTGATATTTTGACACGTGGCAGATCAGGATCTTCGGAAGCTCCGATGGCAGGATCGGACGTTCCGATCGAGGTTCGGACGTTCCGATCAAGGATCGGAAGTTCCGATCGTTGTCTATAAATAGAAGGCCGAGCCTTCACTTTCATTTGCCAATTCCGAGTTCTCCTTTCTTTTCTAGTTTTTTTGGAGCTGTTCTAGTCTTCCTAGGCTTGGTCCGGAGGTCGGCGAGGCATTCGGTAGTCGTAGCGGAGTTGTGCCCAAGTTCTGGAGGCATCGACATCAAAGGGCTAACGACGGACGAAGGTATAGCTTTTGCTTCCTATAAATATTTAGGAGTATGCAATAGCTTAGTTAAGGCTTTTAGAGCACTTTAATGATAGTAGTATCATTTGGCAGTGTAGAGCAGACTATAGGCATGGACCTAGAGTTGGTAGAGCTTGCACTGTATTGAGGTACAAAAGTACTGTTCAAGATATCCTGACTGAGTATGCATGTATTATGTGACTGCATGATTTATATGACATGATATTATGCTGCATTCATTTGCATCTTGCTGTATCTCTTTCGAGATGTCTGTTAGTAGGGTTGTACCCTATCCTGTTAGTGGATGGACTTCCATCGATTTGGGTCCGGCGTATCCACGGTTATCTCGGTATGGGAGCCACCTCCTGAAGCGACGGCACAGCGTGCTACATACCAGGGCCCGGTCTGTCTCTGTTATCTGATCCTTGACCTCGAGTCTATAGGGAGTTCACTTTGCATGCATGTATACTCATACTCTCGCACTGAGCGTTTTATGCTCACGTCTCGTACTCTGTATTTTCTGGTCACCCTATTCCATGGGGCAGGTTTGCGATTGGACGAGGAGGGTGGATCCAGGAGGGGCTAGTCAGTGGTTGGCCAGCTGGAGCTTCGCTTAGGTTTTATTACTGTTGTTTTGGGTTTATACAGCTATTTGATTTGGTTGTATATTATTGGATAAATTACAGATTCTTTTACTTGGGGTTGTAAACTATTTTATGGTTTCCGCAGTTTTATTCTGATATCTGTTTAATCAAGTTAATTGCATGCCTAAGTTCTGTTTAGTAGGTGATCCAGGTAAGGGTCACTACATTTATGGTATCAGAGCATGCAAAAGATTTTTGGGATTTAGTCTCATCTTGAGGTATTTTTGTTGATGTCAAATCGTGACGACCAGAGTTCTCATGGCAGTGTTGGTGGGCGTTGGGGTGATGCCGACTGGGAGCCTCGTCGAGAACGGCGTCATCGTCACCATGACGACGAGCGTTTCATTGTGCGTCGATTCATAGCTATGGGTCCTAAGCCCTTAGTTGGAGGTGAGTCTCCGGAGGATGCGGAGAACTGGTTAAACCGCATGGAGACGACTTTTCAGACTTTCCAATGCACCGATGAGCAGAAGGTGGAGACCCTTGGCTATCTTCTGGATGGGCGTGCGCGCAGGTGGTGGAGGTTTACTTCTGCACCTTTTGTTGCGGCGAGAGGAGTGGCCACCTGGGCCGAGTTCCGCACAGCTTTCCAAAAGCGGTATTTTCCTCCTGCACTCCGTCAGTCGAAGGCGGGCGAGCTACTGAGTCTGCGACAGGGAGCCATGTCTATTGATGAGTATCAACAGAGGTTCTTTGATCTGCTATCCTATTGCCCCGAGATTTCCGATAGCTCAGAGATGAAGTATAATCTGTTCCTTCAGGGCCTTAACCCTGAGATCCATGACCGTGTGGCGGTTGGCGACGACATGTCCTACGAGGGTTTGGTGAGCCGTTGTCATCAGGCGGAGGATAGCATTCGGCGGAACAGGTCTTTCTCTCAGTCGAGACCTGCTAGTTCTTTGGGTCCCCGTGCCCAAACTTTCAAGAAGTCTGGATCTTCTTCTTCCTCGGGTTCTGGAGGTGTTGTCCGTTACGGTAAGAAGGACAAGTGTGATCACTATGGGAAGAACCATCCATCCGACAAGTGTCGTAGAGCTTCTGGAGCTTGTTTCCGTTGTGGAGAGACTGGTCACATCCGGAGGGATTGTCCACTGTCTGGGGGAGGTGGTTCTGGTTCTGGTTCACGATCGGGTTCTCAGGCCACCGTTCAGCAGAGGTCGCAGGGACAGTCTGCTGGGAGTTCTCATTTGAGGTCACGAGCTTCTGGCCAGGTGTTTGCCCTGAGACATGATCAAGCAGTGGAGGAGAATGAGAAAGTCATCGCAGGTACATTTCTGCTTTATGGTATACCTGCTCTTGTACTTATTGACACTGGTGCATCTCATTCCTTCATTTCTGCACGTTTTGTTAAGAGGCATAAGTTACCATGCATTGCACTAGACGTAGTGATGTCTGTTTCCACTCCGACGGGCCAATCTGCTTTGGCTAAGCGTCTAGTGATGGGTTGCCCTTTAGAGTTCGAAGGGAACATTCTGTTAGAAAATCTCATGGTCCTGGCGATGGACAACTTTGATTGCATTCTGGGAATAGATATGTTGACTACCTATCGAGCTTCAGTGGACTGCTATCAGAGATTAGTACGCTTTCATCCGGAGGGGAGTGAGAGCTGGTTTTTCTATGGTGAGGGAGCGCGACCCCCGATGCCTTTGGTATCAGCTTTGAGAGCCTGTCGAGCTCTAGAGTCTGGCGGGGAAGGCTACCTTATCTATGCAGTTGATTTGTCCGCTGAGAGTATTGGGATAGAGAGCATTCCTGTTGTGGATGAATTTCCAGATGTGTTTCCTAATGAGATTCCGGGTTTTCCTTCTGCTAGGGAAGTCGAGTTTGGCATAAAGTTGATGTCGGGTACTTCGCCTATTTCTAGAGCACCATATCGTCTGGCTCCGTCAGAGATGCGTGAGTTGAAGAATCAGCTACAGGATCTTTTAGACAAGGGGTACATTCGTCCTAGTGTGTCTCCTTGGGGAGCTCCTGTTCTCTTCGTGAAGAAGAAGGATGGGTCGATGCGGCTGTGCATTGACTATCGGCAGCTGAATCGAGTCACTGTGAAGAACAAGTATCCGTTGTCTCGTATTGATGACTTGTTCGATCAGCTGCAGGGCACGTCAGTTTACTCCAAGATTGATTTGAGATCTGGGTATCATCAGTTGAGAGTCCGTGATCAGGACGTAGCCAAGACTGCATTCCGTACTCGCTATGGGCATTACGAGTTCCTAGTAATGCCATTTGGTTTGACTAATGCGCCGGCTATATTCATGGATTTGATGAACCGCATCTTCAGGGAGTATTTGGACATGTTTGTCGTGGTCTTCATTGACGACATCTTGGTGTATTCGCGTAATACGGAAGAGCATGTTTCTCACTTGCGGTTGGTACTGCAGACTCTTCGAGATGAGCAGTTGTACGCCAAGCTGAGCAAGTGTGAGTTCTGGATGGATAGAGTGGTCTTTCTTGGCCATATCATATCCAGGGAAGGGATTTCTGTTGATCCAAGCAAGATTGAAGCGGTACTTAATTGGTCACGTCCGACGACAGTTGCTGAGATCCGTAGTTTTCTGGGTCTAGCAGGTTATTATCGTCGCTTCATTCTGAACTTCTCTCAGTTAGCTCGACCATTGACGCAGCTTACCCGCAAGGGTGTGGATTTC
The DNA here is from genome assembly GCF_033568475.1 of Henckelia pumila. Taxonomy (NCBI): domain Eukaryota; kingdom Viridiplantae; phylum Streptophyta; class Magnoliopsida; order Lamiales; family Gesneriaceae; genus Henckelia; species Henckelia pumila. Next base: position 187,205,731 of record NC_133123.1, on the reverse strand, counting down.
GAGTGGTCCTCCAAGTACGAGGAGAATTTCCGTGAGCTTCGACGTCGGTTGACTTCTGCGCCGGTGTTGGCATTACCGTCAGGATCTGGAGGGTATGTAGTTTACACAGATTCTTCTCTTCAGGGGTTAGGTTGTGTCCTGACTCAGAATGGACATGTGATCGCATACGCTTCTAGACAGCTGAAGCTTCACGAGGACAACTATCCAGTCCATGATTTGGAGTTAGCAGCCATTGTGTTCGCTTTGAAGATCTGGCGTCATTATCTGTATGGCAAGAAATTTGAGATCTTTACCGACCATAAGAGTCTCAAGTATTTGTTCACTCAGGCGGAGTTGAACATGAGGCAGAGACGTTGGATGGATTTGCTTAAGGATTATGATTGCGAGATTAAGTACCATCCGGGAGCTGCTAATCTCACCGCTGATGCTTTGAGTCGCAAGGTACGATTATCCGCACTTCAGACTTGTTCGATGTCTAGTGCGATCAGTGACTGTTGTACTTCAGGTTATACCTTCAAGCATAAGAAAGGAATGCAGAGTATCCAGATGTTTGCGATATTATCTGAGCCAGCCGCTTGTATTCGCGGATCCGAGATGCTAAGATGTCTGATTCGAAGACCCAGCATTTAGCTCGTCTAGCTAACGAGGGTAGCTCGTCTGGATTTCATTATCAGTCAGATGGTTTTCTGTGTTTGTCTGGTAGGCTTGTGATTCCGCAGGATGAAGAGTTGCGAGAGGAGATTTTGTCTCAGGCACATCGCACTAAGTTGAGTATTCATCCTGGGAGCAACAAGATGTACAAGGATCTACGTACTCGTTTCTGGTGGAAGGGAATGAAACGCAGTGTTTATCAGTTTGTTTCGAGATGTTTGGTGTGTCAACAGGTCAAGGCAGAGCACCGACGACCTGGAGGATTGCTTCACAGTCTGCCTATTCTTGAATGGAAATGGGAGTTTATCACAATGGACTTTGTGACACATTTGCCGGTATCCCCGAGGAACTGTGATGCTATCTGGGTTGTGGTGGACCGACTCACCAAGTCAGCGCATTTCATTGCCTATAGCTTAGAGCGCACTATCCGTACGTTAGAGGATATGCTTAGAGCGTGCGTCATGGATTTTGGTTCAGCCTGGCAGGATCATTTGCCGTTGATCGAGTTCGCTTACAACAACAGCTATCACACTAGTATTGGGATGGCACCTTTTGAGGCGTTGTATGGGCGACGTTGTCGTACTCCACTCTTCTGGGAAGAAGTGGGGGAGAGACAGGCTGAGGGACCGGAGTTTATCCAGCAGGCGATAGATATTGTTGATCAAATCAAGAAATGGATTAAGACTGCACAGGATCGTCAGGCCAGCTATGCTAATATCAAGCGTAGGCCCTTGCAGTTCGAGGTCGGGGAGAAAGTGTTTTTGAGAGTGTCACCTTTCCGCAAGATTCTCAGATTTGGCCTTAAGGGCAAGTTGTCTCCCAGATTTATCGGTCCGTTTGAGATCTTGGAGAGCATTGGCGATTTGGCTTATCGACTAGCTTTGCCACCGCATCTATCCAGTATTCACGACGTGTTCCACGTATCTCTGTTGCAACGGTATGTGGCGGATGAATCTCATATTTTGCAGCGGTCTGAGGTTCAGGTAGACAAGGATTTGACTTATGTTGAAAAACCTCTTCGTATCCTGGATTATAAGGATAAGGTTTTACGGAACAAAGTCATTCCTTTGGTTTTAGTTCAGTGGCAGCGCCGAGGCACTGAGGAAGCTACTTGGGAGCTTGAGGATAGGATGCGTAAAGACCATCCTGAGTTGTTTTGATTCCATTCTTTAAGATGTATTCAGTTGCAAACTCTGTAAACGTTTGATTTGAATAAAGAATGTTTCTGATTTCTGTTTTTGCATTCGGTACTTAAGATCTGTTTTCGAGGACGAAATATCTTAAGTGGGGGAGAATGTAGTAGCCCGTACCCTAATTGAGTAATTAAAGGATTAATGCTAATTAATTGAATTGGGTATTGGACAGATCGAAAACTCCGAAGGCACGATCGAAAGCTCCGAACAGGATCGGAAGCTCCGATGAGCGATCGGAGGCACCGATGTTATTACGTCAGGCATGACGTGTGGTTGGATCGGAAGCTCCGATCAGGACCGGAGGCTTCGATCACCCCTATCCGGAGTCAACAAGTGATATTTTGACACGTGGCAGATCAGGATCTTCGGAAGCTCCGATGGCAGGATCGGACGTTCCGATCGAGGTTCGGACGTTCCGATCAAGGATCGGAAGTTCCGATCGTTGTCTATAAATAGAAGGCCGAGCCTTCACTTTCATTTGCCAATTCCGAGTTCTCCTTTCTTTTCTAGTCCTTTTGGAGCTGTTCTAGTCTTCCTAGGCTTGGTCCGGAGGTCGGCGAGGCATTCGGTAGTCGTAGCGGAGTTGTGCCCAAGTTCTGGAGGCATCGACATCAAAGGGCTAACGACGGATGAAGGTATAGCTTTTGCTTCCTATAAATATTTAGGAGTATGCAATAGCTTAGTTAAGGCTTTTAGAGCACTTTAATGATAGTAGTATCATTTGGCAGTGTAGAGCAGACTATAGGCGTGGACCTAGAGTTGGTACAGCTTGCACTGTATTGAGGTACGAAAGTACTGTTCGAGATATCCTGACTGAGTATGCATGTATTATGTGACTGCATGATTTATATGACATGATATTATGCTGCTTTCATTTGCATCTTGCTGTATCTCTTTCGAGATGTCTGTTAGTAGGGTTGTCTGTTAGTGGATGGACTTCCATCGATTTGGGTCCGGCGTATCCACGGTTATCTCGGTATGGGAGCCACCTCCTGAAGCGACGGCACAGCGTGCTACATACCAGGGCCCGATCTGTCTCTGTTATCTGATCCTTGACCTCGAGTCTATAGGGAGTTCACTTTGCATGCATGTATACTCATACTCTCGCACTGAGCGTTTTATGCTCACGTCTCGTACTCTGTATTTTCTGGACACCCTATTCCATGGGGCAGGTTTGCGATTGGACGAGGAGGGTAGATCCAGGAGGGGCTAGTCAGTGGTTGGCCAGCTGGAGCTTCGCTTAGGTTTTATTACTGTTGTTTTGGGTTTATACAGCTATTCGATTTGGTTGTATATTATTGGATAAATTACAGATTCCTTTACTTGGGGTTGTACACTACTTTATGGTTTCCGCAGTTTTATTCTGATATCTATTTAATCAAGTTAATTGCATGCCTAAGTTCTGTTTAGTAGGTGATCCAGGTAAGGGTCACTACAGACTTAATCACACGACGTGAAAGTGCGATCTGGGTGACGCGGGCCGCTTCGGTGGGTCCCAGGGCGCCCTACGGGAAAAACGCCCCAAAAGACCATCTCCGGGTTGTAATTTGAGCGTCTCCGTCTCTTAGACCGAGATACTTGCTGTAGGTATCAAGAGGAGCTTCGTGTGAGCAGGCTGAAACTCTCGTAACTCTTAGCCGATCGAAAGTTATGTCTGTTTGAAACTGCAGCTCCTATTCCTCCGATTCGCAATTCAAGAGACAAAACAATAAAGAATTCATCACTGTTATGTGCGATCATACCAGCACTAATGCATCGGATCCCTTCAGAACTTTGAAATTAAGCGTGCTTGGGCAAGAGAAGTACTAGGATGGGTGACCCCCTGGGAAGTCCTCGTGTATACCCCTTTTTTCATTAATTTATTTTTTTCTTACTCGTATTTCTTGTTCTTTCGATTCCTCGATGTCCTATTTCCGACTCTTTCAGTCCAATCTGCGGATAGAAAAGATGCAATAGACTGAATAATTCGATGTGAACGTGCGATCTGGGTGACGCGGGCCGCTTCAGTGGGTCCCAGCGCAACATACAGGAAAAATGCCCCGAAAGACCATCTCCATTTTGGAATTTGAGCGTCTCCATCTCTTTAACCAAGATACGCACTATAGGTATCGAGTGGAGCTTCGCGTGAGCAGGCTGAAGCTCCAGTAACTCTCAGCCGATCGAAAGTTATGTCCGTTTTAAACTGCAGCTCCTGTTCCTCCGATCCGCAATTCGAGAGACAAAAAAATAAAGAATTCATTCACTGTTGGGTGCGATCTTAGCAGCACTAATGCACCGGATCCCATCAGAACTCCGAAGTTATGCGATCTTGGGTAAGAGCAGTACTAGGATGGGTGACCCCCTGGGAAGTCGTCGTGTTGCACCCTTTTTTTATTAGTTTCTTTTTTTCTTACTCGTACACCCTGTTCTTCCGATTCCTTTCCATCCTATTTTTGACTCTTTCAGTCCAATCCACGGATTGAAAAGATGCAATAGACTAAATCACATGACGTGAATGTGCGATCTGTGTGACGCGGGCCACTTCGATGAGTCCCAACACACCCTACGGGAAAAATACCACTAAAGACCATCTCCGGGTTTGAATTTGAGCTTCTCCATCTCTTAGACCGAGATACGCGCTGTGGGTATCGGGAAGAGCTTCACGTGAGCAGGCTGAAGCTCCCGTAACTCTCTTCAGATCGAAAGTTATGTTCGTTTGAAACTGCAGCTCCTGTTCCTCCGATTCGCAATTCGAGAGACATAACAATAAAGAATTCATTCACTGTTGGGTGCGATTATACCAGCACTAATGCACCGGATCCCATTAGAACTCCGAAGTTAAGCGTGTTTGGGCTAGAGCAGTACTAGGATGGGTGACCCCCTGGGAAGTCCTCGTGTTGCACTCCTTTTTTCATTAATTTCTTTTTTTTCTTATTCGTACTTCTTGTTCTTTCGATTCCTCGCCGTCCTATTTCCAACTCTTTCAGTCCAATCCGCGGATAGAAAAGATGCAATAGACTGAATCATACGATGTGAATGTGCGATCTGGGTGATGCGGGCCGCTTGGATGGGTCCCAGCGCGACATACGGGAAAAATGCCCCAAAAGAGCATCTACGTTTTGGAATTTGAGTGTCTCCATCTCTTTAACCGAGATACGCACTATAGGTATCGAGTGGAGCTTCGCGTGAACATGCTGAAGCTCCAGTAACTCTCAGCCGATCGAAAGTTATGTCCGTTTGAAACTGCAGCTCCTGTTCCTCTGATCCGTAATTCGAGAGACAAAAAAATAAAGAATTCATTCACTGTTGGGTGCGATCATACCAGAACTAATGCACCGGATCCCATCAAAACTTCGAATTTATGCGTGCTTGGGAACAGCAGCACTAGAATGGGTGACCCCCCGGGAAGTCCTCGTGTTGCACCCTTTTTTTTATTAGTTTCTTTTTTTCTTACTCGTACATCTTGTTCTTCCGATTCATCTCCGTCCTATTTCCGACTCTTTCAGTCCAATCCGCGGATAGAAAAGATGCCATATACTGAATCACACGACGTGAATGTGCGATCTGGTTGACGCGGGCCACTTCGGTGGGTCCCAGCGCGCCCTATGGGAAAAATGCCCCCAAAGACAATATCCGGGTTTGAATTTGAGCTTCTCCATATCTTAGACCGAGATAGGCGCTGTAGGTATCGAGAAGAGCTTCGCGTGAGCAGGCTGAATCTCCCGTTACTCTCAGCAGATCGAAAGTTATGTCCGTTTGAAACTGCAGCTCCTGTTCCTCTGATCCGCATTTCGAGAGACAAAATAATAAAGAATTCATTCACTATTGGGTGCGATCATACTAGCACTAATGCACCGGATCTCGTCAGAACTCTAAAGTTAAGCGTGCTTGCGCGAGAGCAGTACTAGGATGGGTGACCCCCTGGAGAGTCCTCGTGTTGCACCCCTTTTTCATTAATTTCTTTTTTTCTTAATCGTACTTCTTATTTTTCCGATTCCTCGCCGTCCTATTTCCGACTCTTTCAGTCCAATCCGTGGACTAAAAGATGCAATAGACTTAATCAAACGACGTGAACGTGCGATCTGGGTGATGCGGGCCGCTTCGGTGGGTCCCAGCGTGCCCTACGGGAAAAACGCCCCAAAATACCTTCTTCGGGTTGTAATTTGAGCGTCTCCATCTTTTAGACCAAGATAATTGTTGTAGGTATCGAGAGGAGATTCGTGTGAAACAATAAAGAATTCATTCACTGTTGGGTGCGATCATACCAGCACTAATGCACCGGATCCCATCAGAACTCCGAAGTTAAGCGTGCTTGGGCGAGAGCAGTACTAGGATGGGTGACCCCATGGGAATCTCGTGTTGCACCCCTTTTTTCAATAATTTTTTTTTTCTTACTCGTACTTCTTGTTCTTTCGATTCCTCGCCGTCCTATTTCCGACTCTTGCAGTCCAATCCGCGGATAGAAAAGATTCAATAAACTGAATCATACGATGTGAACATGCGATCTGGGTGATGCGGGCCGCTTCGGTGGGTCCCAGTGCGAAATACAGGAAAAATGCCCCGAAACACCATCTCCGTTTTGGAATTTCAGCATCTTCGTCTCTTTAACCGAGATACGCACTATAGGTATCAAGTGGAGCTTCGCGTGAGCAGGCTAAAGCTCCAGTAACTCTCAGCCGATCGAAAGTTATGTCCGTTTGAAACTGCAGCTCCAGTTCCACCGATCCGCAATTCGAGAGACAAAAAAATAAAGAATTCATTCATTATTGGGTGCGATCATACCAGCACTAATGCACCGGATCCCATGAGAACTCCGAAGTTATGCGTGCTTGGGCAAGAGCAGTACTAGGATGGGTGACCCCCTGGGAAGTCCTTGTTTTGCACCCCTTTTTTTATTAGTTTCTTTTTTTCTTACTCGTACATCTTGTTCTTCCGATTCCTCTCCATCCTATTTCCGACTCTTTCAATCCAATCAGCAGATAGAAAAGATGCAATAGACTGAATCACACGACGTGAACGTGCGATCTGGGTGACGCGGGCCACTTTGGTGGGTCCCAGCGTGCCCTACGGGAAAAATTCCCCCAAAGACCATCTCCGGGTTTGAATTTGAGCATCTACATCTCTTAGACCGAGATACGCTGTGTAGGTATCGAGAAGAGCTTTGCGTGAGCAGGTTGAAACTCCCGTAACTCTCAGCAGATCGAAAGTTATGTCCGTTTGAAACTGCAGTTCCTGTTCCTCCGATCCTCAATTCGAGAGACAAAACAATAAAGAATTCATTCACTATTGGATGTGATCATACCAGCACTAATGCACCGGATCCCATCAGAACTACGAAGTTAAGAGCGCTAGGGCGAGAGCAGTACTAGGATGGGTGACCCCCTGGGAAGTCCTTTTGTTGCACCCCTATTTCATTAATTTCTTTTTTTCTTACTCGTACTTATTGTTTTTCTGATTCCTCGCCGTCATATTTCCGACTCTTTCAGTCCAATCCGCGGATAGAAAAGATGCAAGAGACTTAATCACACGACGTGAACGTGCGATCTGGGTGACGCGGGCCGCTTCGGTGGGTCCCAGCGCGCCCTACGGGAAATACGCCCCGAAAGACCCTCTTCGGGTTGTAATTTGAGCGTCTCTATCTCTTAGACCGAGATACTTGCTGTAGGTATCGATAGGAGCTTCGCGTGAGCAGGCTGAAGCTCCCGTAACTCTTAGCCGATCGAAAGTTATGTCTGTTTGAAACTGCAGCTCCTGTTCCTCCGATCCGCAATTCCAGAGACAAAACAATAAAGAATTCATTCACTGTTGGGTGCGATCATACCAGCATTAATGCACTGGATCCCATCAGAACTTTGAAGTTAAGCGTGCTTGGGCAAGAGCAGTACTAGGATTGGTGCCCCCGGGAAGTCCTCGTGTTGCACCCCTTTTTTCATTAATTGTTTTTCTTACTCGTACATCTTGTTCTTTCGATTCCTCGCCGTCCTATTTCCGACTCTTTCGGTCCAATCCGCGGATAGAAAAGATGCAATAGACTAAATCATACGATGTGAACGTGCGATCTGGGTGACGCGGGACGCTTCGGTGGGTCCCAGCGCGACATACAGGAAAAATGCCCCGAAAGACGATCTCCATTTTGGAATTTGAGTGTCTCCATCTCTTTAACCGAGATACGCAGTATAGGTATCGAGTGGAGCTTCGTGTGAGCAGACTGAAGCTCCAGTAACTCTCAGCCGATCGAAAGTTATGTCCGTTTCAAACTGCAGCTCCTGTTCCTCCGATCCGCAATTCGAGAGAAAAAAAAATAAAGAATTCATTCATTGTTGGGTGCAATCATACCAGCACTATGCGTGCTTGGGCAAGAGCAGTACTAGGATGGGTGACCCCTTGGGAAGTCCTCGTGTTGCACCTATTTTTTTATTAGTTTCTTTTTTTCTTACTCGTACATCTTGTTCTTCCGATTCCTCTCCGTCCTATTTCCGACTCTTTTAGTCCTATCCGCGGATAGAAAAAATGCAATAGACTGAATCACACAACGTGAACGTGCAATCTTGAACTTCTCCGTCTCTTAGACCGAGATACGCGCTGTAGGTATCGAGAAGAGCTTTGCGTGAGCAGGCTGAAGCTCCCGTAACTCTCAGTAGATCGAAAGTTATGTCCGTTTGAAACTGCAGCTCCTGTTCCTCCGATCCGCAATTCGAGATACAAAACAATAAAGAATTCATTCACTATTGGATGTGATCATACCAGCACTAATGCACCGGATCCCATCAGAACTACGAAGTTAAGAGCGCTAGGGCGAGAGCAGTACTAGGATGGGTGACCCCCTGGGAAGTCCTTTTGTTGCACCCCTATTTCATTAATTTCTTTTTTTCTTACTCGTACTTATTGTTTTTCTGATTCCTCGCCGTCATATTTCCGACTCTTTCAGTCTAATCCGCGGATAGAAAAGATGCAATAGACTTAATCACACGACGTGAACGTGCGATCTGGGTGACGCGGGCCACTTCGGTGGGTCCCAGCGTGCCCTACAGGAAATACGCCCCGAAAGACCCTCTCCGGGTTGTAATTTGAGCGTCTCTGTCTCTTAGACCGAGATACTTGCTGTAGGTATCGAGAGGAGCTTCGCGTGAGCAGGCTGAAGCTCCCGTAACTCTTAGCCGATCGAAAGTTATGTCTGTTTGAAACTGCAGCTCCTGTTCCTCCGATCCGCAATTCCAGAGACAAAACAATAAAGAATTCATTCACTGTTGGGTGCAATCATACCAGCATTAATGCACTGTATCCCATCAGAACTTTGAAGTTAAGCGTGCTTGGGCAAGAGCAGTACTAGGATTGGTGCCCCCTGGGAAGTCCTCGTGTTGCACCCCTTTTTTCATTATTTTTTTTTCTTACTCGTACATCTTGTTCTTTCGATTCCTCGCCGTCCTATTTCCGACTCTTTCAGTCCAATCCGCGGATAGAAAAGATGCAATAGACTAAATCATACGATGTGAACGTGCGATCTGGGTGATGCAGGCCGCTTTGGTGGGTCCCAGCGCGACATACAGGAAAAATGCCCCGAAAGACGATCTCCATTTTGGAATTTGAGTGTCTCCATCTCTTTAACCGAGATACGCAGTATAGGTATCGAGTGGAGCTTCGCATGAGCAGACTGAAGCTCCAGTAACTCTCAGGCGATCGAAAGTTATGTCCGTTTGAAACTGCAGCTCCTGTTCCTCCGATCCGCAATTCGAGAGACAAAAAAATAAATAATTCATTCATTGTTGGGTGCAATCATACCAGCACTATGCGTGCTTGGGCAAGAGCAGTACTAGGATGGGTGACCCCTTGGGAAGTCCTCGTGTTGCACCTATTTTTTTATTAGTTTCTTTTTTTCTTACTCGTACATCTTGTTCTTCCGATTCCTCTCCGTCCTATTTCCGACTCTTTTAGTCCAATCCGCGGATAGAAAAAATGCAATAGACTGAATCACACGAGGTGAATGTGCGATCTTGAACTTCTCCGTCTCTTAGACCGAGATACGCGCTGTAGGTATCGAGAAGAGCTTTGCGTGAGCAGGCTGAAGCTCCCGTAACTCTCAGTAGATCGAAAGTTATGTCCGTTTGAAACTGCAGCTCCTGTTCCTCCGATCCGCAATTCGAGAGACAAAACAATAAAGAATTCATTCATTGTTGGGTGCGATCATACCAGCACTAATGCACTGGATCCCATCAGAACTCTGAAGTTAAGGGTGCTTGGGTGAGAGAAGTAATAGGATGGGTGACCCCCTAGGAAGTCCTTTTGTTGCACCCCTTTTTCATTAATTTCTTTTTTTCTTACTCGTACTTCTTGTTTTTCCGATTCCTCGCTGTCCTATTTTCGACTCTTTCAGTCCAATCCGCGGATATAAAAGATGCAATAGACTTAATCACACGACATGAACGTGCGATCTGGGTGACTCGGGCCGCTTTGGTGGGTCCCAGCGCGCCTTACGGGAAAAACGGCCGAAAGACCATCTCCAGGTTGTAATTTAAGCGTCTCCGTCTCTTAGACCGAGATACTTGCTGTAGGTATCGAGAGGAGCTTCGCGTGAACAGGCTGAAGCTCCCGTAACTCTTAGCCGATCGAAAGTTATGTCCGTTTGAAACTGCAGCTCCTGTTCCTCCGATCCGCAATTCGAGAGACAAAACAATAAAGAATTCATTCACTGTTGGGTGCGATCATACCAGCACTACTGCACCGGATCCCATCAGAACTCCGAAGTTAAGCATGCTTGGGCAAGAGCTGTACTAGGATGTGTGACCCCCTAGGAAGTCCTCGTGTTGCACCCATTTTTTCATTAATTTCTTTTTATCTTACTCGTACTTCTTGTTCTTTCGATTCCTCTCCGTCCTGTTTTCGAATCTTTCAGTCCAATCCGCGGATAGAAAAGATGCAATAGACTGAATCATACGATGTGAACGTGCGATTTGGGGGACGCGGGCCGCTTCGGTGGGTCCCAGCGCGACATACGGGAAAAATGCCCCGAAAGACCATCTCCGTTTTGGAATTTGAGCATCTCCATCTCTTTAACCGATATACGCACTATAATTATCGAGTGGAGCTTCGCGTGAGCAGGCTGAAGCTCCAATAACTCTCAGCCGATCGAAAGTTATGTCCGTTTGAAACTGCAGCTCTTGTTCCTCTGATCCGCAATTCGAGAGACAAAAAAGTAAAGAATTCATTCACTGTTGGGTGCGACCATACCAGCACTAATGCACCGGATCCCATCAGAACTCCGAAGTTATGCGTGCTTGGGCAAGAGCAGTACTAGGATTGGTGACCCCCTGGGAAGTCCTCGTGTTGCACCCCTTTTTTTTATTAGTTTCTTTTTTTCTTACTCGTACATCTTGTTCGTCCGACTCCTCTCCGTTCTATTTCCAACTCTTTCAGTCCAATCCGCGGATAGAAAAGATGCAATAGACTGAATCACACGACGTGAAAGTGCGATCTGGGTGACGTGGGCAACTTCGATGGGTCCCAGCGCGCCCTAAGGGAAAAATGCCCCCAAAGACCATCTCCGGGTTTGAATTTGAGCTTCTTCGTCTCTTAGACCGAGATACGCGCTGTAGGTATCGGGAAGAGCTTCGCGTGAGCAGGATGAAGCTCCCGTAACTCTCATCAGATTAAAAGTTATGTCCGTTTGAAACTGCAGCTCCTGTTCCTCCGATCCGCAATTCGAGAGACAAAACAATAAAGAATTCATTCATTGTTGGGTGCGATCATACTAGCACTAATGCCCCAGATCCCATCAGAACTCCAAAGTTAAGCGTTCTTGGGCGAGAGCAGTACTAGGAGGATGGGTGACCCCCTGAGAAGTCCTCGTGTTGCACCCCTTTTTCATTAATTTCTTTTTTTCTTACTCGTACTTCTTGTTTTTCCGATTCCTCGCCATCCTATTTTCGACTCTTTCAGTCCAATCCACGGATAGAAAAGATGCAATAGACTTAATCACACGACGGAACGTGCGATCTGGGTGACGCAGGCCGCTTCGATGGGTCCCAGCACACCATGCGGGAAAAATGCCACGAAAGGCCAACTCCGGGTTGTAATTTGAGCGTCTCCGTCTCTTAGACCCAGATACTTGCTGTAGGTATCGAGAGGAGCTTCGCGTGAGCTGGCTGAAGCTCCCGTAACTCTTAGCCGATCGAAAGTTATGTTCGTTTGAAACTGGAGCTCCTGTTCCTCCGATCCGCAATTCGAGAGAGAAAACAATAAAGAATTCAATCACTGTTGGGTGCGATCATACCAGCACTAACGCACCGGATCCCATCAGAACTCCGAAGTTAAGCGTGCTTTGGCAAGAGAAGTACTAGGGTGGGTGACCCCTGAGAAGTCCTCGTGTTGCACCCCTTTTTCATTAATTTCTTTTTTTCTTACTCGTACTTCTTGTTCTTTCGATTCCTCGCCGTCCTATTTACAAATTTTTGAGTCCAATCCGGGGATAGAAAAGATGCAACAGACTGAAACACACAACGTAAATGTGCGATCTGGGTGACGCGGGCCGTTTCGGTGGGTCCCAGCACGCCCTACGGGAAAAATGCCCCAAAATACCATCTTCGAGTTGGAATTTGAGCGTCTCCGTCTCTTGGACCGAGATGCGCACTGTAGGTATCGAGAGGAGCTTCCCATGAGCAGGCTGAAGCTTCCGTTACTCTCAGCCGATCGAAATTTATGTCCGTTTGAAACTACAGCTCCTGTTCCTCCAATCCGCAATTCGAGAAACAAAACAACAAAGAATTCATTCATTGTTGGATGCGATCTTACCAGCACTAATTCACCGGATCCCATCAGAACTCCAGAGCTAAGCGTGCTTGGGCGAGAGCAGTACTAGGATGGGTGACCCCCTGGAAAGTCCTCGTGTTTCACCCCTTTTTCATTAATTTCTTTTTTTATTACTCGTACTTCTTGTATTTCCGATTCCTCGCCGTCCTATTTCCAACTCTTTCAGTCAAATCCGCGGATAGAAAATATGCAATAGACTTAATCACATGACGTGAATGTGCGATCTGGGTGATGCGGGCCGCTTCGGTGGGTTCCAGCAAGAGAAGTACTAGGGTGGGTGACCCCTGAGAAGTCCTCGTGTTGCACCCCTTTTTCATTAATTTCTTTTTTCTTACTCGTACTTCTTGTTCTTTTGATTCCTCGTCGTCCTATTTTCGAATCTTTGAGTCCAATCCACGGATATAAAATATGCAATAGACTGTGACACAAGACGTGAACGTGTGATATGGGTGACGCGGGCCGCTTCGATGGGTCCTAGCGCGCCCTATGGGAAAAAAGCCCGAAAGACCATCTTCGGGTTGGAATTTGAGCTTCGTCGTCTCTTTGACCGAGATGCGCAGAGGCTTCGCATGAGCAGGCTGAAGCTCGCGCAACTCTCAGCCGATAGAAAGTTATGTTCGTTTGAAAGTACAGCGCCTGTTCCTCCGATCCACAATTCGAGAGACAAAGCAATAAAGAATTCATTCATTGTTGGGTGCGATCATACTAACATCAATGTACCGGATAACATCAGAACTTCGAAGTTAAGCGTGCTTGAGCGAGAACAGTACTAGGATGGGTGACCTCCTGGGAAGTTTCTCGTGTTGCACCTGTTTTTCATTAATTTCTTTTTTTCTTACTCGTACTTCTTGTTCTTCCGATTCCTTGTCGTCCAATTTCCCACTCTTTCAGTCCAATCCGAGGATAGAAAAGATGCAATAGACTAAATCACACTACGTGAAAGTACGATCTGGGTGACGCGGGCTGCTTCGGTGGTTCCCAACTCGCCCTACGGGAAAAATGCCCCAAAATACCACCTTCAGGTTGGAATTTGTGCGTCTGCATCTCTTAGACCGAGATGCGCGCTGTAGGTATCGAGAGAAGCTTCGCGTGAGCAGGCTGAAACTCCCGTAACTCTCAGCCGAGAGAAAGTTATGTCCGTTTGAAACTGCAGCTCCTGTTCCTCCGATCAGGAATTCAAGAGACAAAAAAATAAAGAATTCATTCACTGTCGGGTGCGATCAATCCAGCAATAATAAACCAGATCCCATCGGAACTCTGAAGTTAAGCGTGCTTGTGCGAACTCCGAAGTTAAGCGTGCTTGTGCGAAAGCAGTACTAGGATGGGTGACCCCTTGGGTATCCTTGTGTTGCAACCCTATTTCATTAATTTTTTTTTCTTACTCGTACTTCTTGTTCTTCCGATTCCTCGCCGTCCTATTTCCAACTCTTTCAGTCCAATCCGCGGATATAAAAGATGCAATAGACTAAATCACACGACGTGAACGTGCGATCTGGATGATGCGGGCCACTTCGGTGAGTCCCAGCGCGGCCTACGAGAAAAAATCCCGGAAAGACCATCTTTGGTTTGGAATTTGAGGTTCTACGTCTCTTGGACGAAGATGCGCGCAGTAGGTATCGAGAGGAGCTTCAAGTGAGCAGGCTGAAGCTCCCGTAACTCTCAATCGATCGAAATTTATGTCCGTTTGAAACTGCAGCTCCTGTTCCTCCGATTCGCAATTCGAGAAACAAAAAAATAAAGAATTCATTCACTGTTGGTGCGATCATACTAGCACTAATGCACGAGATCCCATCAGAACTCCAGAGTTAAGCGTGCTTGGGCGAGAGCAGTACTAGAATGGGTGACCCCCTGGGAAGTCCTCGTGTCGCACCTCTTTTTCAATAATTTTTTTTCTTATGCGTAATTCTTGTTCTTTCGATTCCTCGCCGTCCTATTTCCAACTCTTTGAGTCCAATCCGCGGATTGAAAATATGCAATAGACTGAAACACACGACGTGAATGTGAGATCTGTGTGACGCGGGCTGCTTTGGTGGGTCCCAGCGCGCCCTATGGGAAAAACGCACCGAAAAAACATATCCGGGTTGGAATTTGAGTGTCTTCTTCTCGTAGAACGAGATGCGCGGTGTAGGTATCAAGAGAGGCTTCGCGTGAGAAGGATGAAGCTCCCATAACTCTCATCCGATCGAAAGTTATGTCCGTTTGAAAGTGCAGCACCAGTTCCTCCGATCCGCAATTCGAGAGACAAAACAATAAAGAATTCATTTACTGTTAGGTGCGATCATACCAGCACTAATGTACTAGGATGGCTGACCCCTTGGGAAGTCCTCGTGTTGCACCCCTTTTTCATTAATTTCTTTTTTTCTTACTCGTAATTCTTGTTCTTCCGATTCCTCGCCGTCCTATTTCCAACTCTTTCAGTCCAATCCGCGGATATATAATATGAAATTGACTGAATCACACGACGTGAACGTGCGATCTGGGGTGACGCGGGCTGCTTCGGTGGGTCCCAGCGCACCCTACAAGAAAAACGCCACGAAAGACCATCTCCGGGTTGGAATTTGAGCGTCTCCATCTCTTAGAGCGAGATACTTGCTGTACATATCGAGAGGAGCTTCGCGTAAGCAGGCTGAAGCTCCCGTAACTCTCAGCCGATCGAAAGTTATGTCCGTTTGAAACTGCAGCTCCTGTTCCTCCGATACGCAATTCGAGAGACAAAACAATAAAGAAGTTATTCACTGTTTGGTGCGATCATACCAGCACTAATGCACTGGATCCCATTAGAACTCAGAAGTTAAGCGTTCTTGCGCAAGAGCAGTACTAGGATGGGTGACCCCCTGGGAAGTCCTCGTGTTGCACCACTTTTTCATTAATTTCTTTTTTTCTTACTCGTACTTCTTGTTCTTTCGATTCCTCGCCGTCCTATTTCCGACTCTTTGAGTCCAATCCGCGGATAGAAAAGATGCAATAGACTGAAACACACGATGTGAACGTGCGATCTGGGTGACGCCGGCCGCTTTGGTGGGTCCCAGCGCGCCCTACGGGAAAAACGGCCGAAAGACCATCTCCGGGTTGGAATTTGAGCGTCTCCGTCTCGTAGACCGAGATGCACGTGGTAGTTATAGAGAGGAGCTTCGCATGAGTAGGCTGAAGCTCCCGTAACTCTCAGCCGATCAAAAGTTATGTCCGTTTGAAAGGGCAACGCGTGTTCCTCCGATTTGCAATTCGAGAGACAACAATAAAGAATTCATTCACTGTTGGGTGCTATCATACCAACACTAATGCACTAGATCCCATCTGAACTTCGGAGTTAAGCGTGCTTGGGCGAGAGCAGTACTAGGATGGGTGACCCTCTTGGAAGTCCTCGAGAGCAGTACTAGGATGGGCAACGCGTGTTCCTCCGATTTGCAATTCTTTCAATTCCTCTCCGTCCTATTTCCAACTCATTGAGTCCAATCCGCGGATAGAAAAGATGCAATAGACTGAAACACATGGCGTGAACGTGCGATCTGGGTGACGCGGGCTGCTTTGGTGGGTCCCAGCGTGCCCTACGGGAAAAACGCCCCAAAAGGCCATCTCCGGGTTGGAATTTGAGCATCTCCGTCTCTTAGACCGAGATGCGCGCTGTAGGTATAGAGAGGAGCTTCGCGTGAGGAGGCTGAAAGCTCCTATAACTCCAGCCGATTGAAAATTATGTTTGTTTGAAAGTGCAGTGCCTGTTCCTCCGATCCGCAATTCGAGAAACAAAACAATAAAGAATTCATTCACCGTTGGGTTCTATCATACCAGCTCTAATGCACCGGATCCCATCAGAAATCCACAGCTAAGCTTGCTTGGGCGAGAGCAGTACTAGGATGGGTGACCCCCCTGGGAAGTCCTCGTGTTGCACCCCTTTTTCATTAATTTCTTTTTTTCTTACTCGTACTTCTTGTTCTTACGATTCCTCACCGTCCTATTTCCGACTCTTTCAGTCCAATCCGTGGATAGAAAAGAAGCAATACACCGAGATGAACGTGCAATTTGGGTGACGCGGGCCGCTTCGGTGGGTCCCAGCACGCCCTACGGGAAAAATGCCCCGAAAGACCATCTTCGGTTTGGAATTTGAGTTTCTCCGTCTCTTAGACCGAGATGCGAGCTGTAGGTATAGAGTGGAGCTTCGCATGAGCAGGCTGAAGCTCCCATAACTCTCAACCGATCGAAAGTTATGTTCATTTGAAAGTCTACGCCTGTTCCTCCGATCTTCAATTCGAGAGACTAAACAATAAAGAATTCATTCACTTTTGGGTGCAATCATACCAACACTAATGCATCGAATCCCATCAGAACTCCATTGTTTAGCGTTCTTGGGCGAGAGCAGTACTAATATGGGTGACCCCCTGGGAAGTCCTCGTGTTGCACCCCTTTTTCATTAATTTCTTTTTTTCTTACTCGTACTTCTTGTTCTTCCGATTCCTTGCCGTCCTATTTCCGACTCTTTCAGTCCAATCCGCGCATAAAAAAGATGCAATAGACTGAAACACACGACGTAAACGTGCGATCTGGGTGACGCGGGCCGCTTTGGTGGGTCTCAGCGCGCCCTACGGGAAAAACTCCCCGAAAGACCATCTTCGGGTTGGAATTTGAGTGTCTACATCTCTTAGACCGAGATGCGCGCTGTAGGTATAGAGAGGAGCTTCGCGTGAGCATGTTGAAGCTCCCGTAACTTTCAGCCGATTGAAAATTATGTTCGTTTGAAAGTGCAGCACATGTTCCTTCGATCCGCAATTCGAGAAAAAAATCAATAAAGAATTCATTCATTTTTGGGTGCTATCATACCAGCACTAATGCACCAGATCCCATCAAAACTTCGCAGTTAAGCGTGCTTGGGCGAGAGCAGTACTAGGATGGGTGACCCCCTGTGAAGTCCTCGTGTTGAACCCCTTTTTCATTAATTTCTTTTTTTTTTACTCGTACTTCTTGTTCTTCCGATTCCTCGTCGTCCTATTTTCAACTCTTTCAGTACAATCCGCGGATATAAAATATTCAATACACTGAATCACATGATGTGAACGTGCGATCTGGGTGACGCGGGCCATTTTGGTGGGTCCCAGCGCGTCCTAGGGGAAAAACTCCCCGAAAGTCCATCTTCGGGTTGGAATTTGAGCATCTTCGTCTCTTAGACCAAGATACGCGCTGTAGGTATAGAGAGGAGTTTCGCATGAGCAGGCTGAAGCTCCCATATCTCTCAGCCAATCGAAAGTTATGTCCGTTTGAAAGTGCAACGCCTGTTCCTCCGAATTCATTCACTTTTGGGTGCTATCATACCAGTACTAATGCACCGGATCCCATCAAAACTCCGCAGTTAAGCGTGCTTGGGCGAGAGTAGTACTAGGATGGGTGTCCCCCTGAGAAGTCCTCGTGTTGCACCCGTTTTTCATTAATTTTTATTTTCTTACTCGTACTTCTTGTTCGTCCGATTCTCGTCATCTTTTTTCCGACTCTTTCAGTCCAATCAGCGGATAGAAAAGATGCAATACACTGAATCACACGACGTGAACGTGCGATCTGGGTGACGCGGGCCGCTTCGATGGGTCCCAGCGCACCCTACAAGAAAAAAGCCCAGAAAGACCATCTTCGGATTGGAATTTGAGAGTCTCTGTCTCCTAGCACGAGATGCGCGCTGTAGGTATCAAGAGGAGCTTCGCGTGAGCAGGCTGAAGCTCCCGTAACTCTCAGCCGATCGAAAGTTATGTCCGTTTGAAAGTGCAGCGCCTGTTTCTCCGATCCGCAATTCGAGAGACAATACAATAAAAATTCATTCACTGTAGGGTGCGATCATACCAGCACTAATGCACCGGATCCCATCAGAATTCCGAAGTTAAGCGTGCTTGGGCGAGAGAAATACTAGGATGGGTGACCCCTTTGGAAGTCCTTGTGTTGCAGCCCTTTTTCATTTAATTCTTTTTTTTTACTCTTCCTTCTTGTTCTTCCGATTCCTCGCTGTCCTATTTCCGACTTTTTTAGTCCAATCCGTGGATAGAAAAAATGCAATAGACTGAATCACAGGACTTGAACGTGCGATCTGGGTGACGCGGGCCACTTCAAGGGGTCCCAGCGTGCCCTACGGGAAAAATTCCCCGAAGACCATCTTTGGGTTGGAATTTGAGAGTCTCCGTCTCTTAAACGAGATGCGCGCTGTAGGTGTCGAGAGGAGCTTCGCGTGAGAAGGCTGAAGCTCCCGTAATTCTCAGCAGATCGAAAGTTATGTCCATTTGAAACTGCAGCTCATGTTCCTCCGATCCGCAATTCGAGAGACAAAACAATAAAGAATTCATTCACTATTGGGTGCGATCATACGAGCACTAATGCACCGGATCCCAGCAGAACTTCGAAGTTAAGCGTGCTTGGGCGAGAGCAGTACTAGGATGGGTTACCCCCTGGGAAATTCTCGTGTTGCACCACTTTTTCATTAATTTCCTTTTTTCGTACTCATACTTCTTGTTCTTTCGATTCATCGCCGTCCTATTTCCGAATCTTTCAGTCCAATCCGCGGATAGAAAAGATGCAATAGACTGAATCATACGATGTGAATGTGCGATCTGGGTGACGCAGGCCGCTTCGGTGGGTCACAGCACGACATACGGGAAAAATGCCCCGAAAGACCATCTCCGTTTTGGAATTTAATCGTCTCCGTCTCTTTAACCGAGATACGCACTATAGGTATCGAGTGGAGCTTCGCGTGAGCAGGCTGAAACTCCAGTAACTCTCAGCCGATCGAAAGTTATGTCCATTTGAAACTGCAGCTCCTGTTCCTCTGATCCGCAATTCGAGAGACAAAAAAATAAAGAATTCATTCACTGTTGGGTGCGATCATACCAGCACTAATGCACCGGATCCCATCAGAATACCAAAGTTATGCGTGCTTGTGCAAGAGCAGTACTAGGATGGATGATCCCCTGGGAAGTCCTCGTGTTGCACCCCTTTTTTCATTAATTTCTTTTTTTCTTACTCGTACTTCTTGTTCTTTCGATTCTCGCCGCCCTATTTCCGACTCTTTCAGTCCAATCCGCGGATAGAAAAGATGCAATAGATTGAATCATACGATGTGAACGTGCGATCTGGGTGACGCGGGCCAGTTCGGTGGGTCCCAGCGCGACCTACGGGAAAAATGCCCCGAAAGATCATCTCCATTTTGGAATTTGAGCGTCTCCGTCTCTTTAACCGAGATACGCACTATAGATATCGAGTGGATCTTCGCGTGAGCAGGCTGAAGCTCCAGTAACTCTCAGCCGATTGAAAGTTATGTCCGTTTGAAACTGCAGCTCCTGTTCCTCCGATCCGCAATTCGAGAGACAAAAAAATAAAGAATTCATTCACTGTTGGGTGCGATCATACCAGCACTAATTCATCGGATCCCATCAGAACTCTGAAGTTATGCATGCTTAGGCAAGAGCAGTACTAGGATGGGTGACCCCCTGGAAAGTCCTCGTGTTGCACCCCTTTTTTTATTAGTTTTTTTTTTCTTACTCTTACATCTTGTTCTTCCGATTCCTCTATGTCCTATTTCCGACTCTTTCAGTCCAATCCACGGATAGAAAAGTTGCAATAGACTGAATCACACGACGTGAATGTAAGATCTGGGTGACGTGGGCCACTTCGGTGGGTCCCAGCGTGCCCTACTGGAAATATGCCCCCAAAGGCCATCTCTGGGTTTGAATTTGAGCTTCTCCGTCTCTTAGACCGAGATACGCGCTGTAGGTATCGAGAAGAGCTTCGCGTGAGTAGGCTGAAGCTCCCGTAACTATCAGCAGATCGAAAGTTATGTCCGTTTGAAACTGCAACTCCTGTTCCTCTGATCCGCAATTCGAGAGACAAAACAATAAAGAATTCATTCACTATTGGGTACGATCATACCAGCACTAATGCACCGGATCCCATTAGAACTCCGAAATTAAGCGTGCTTGGGCGAGAGCAGTACTAGGATGGGTGATCCCCTGGGAAGTCCTCGTGTTGCACCCCTTTTTCATTAATTTCTTTTTTTCTTACTCGTAATTCTTGTTTTTCCGATTCCTCGCCGTCCTATTTCCGACTCTTTCAGTCCAATCTGCTGATAGAAAAGATGCAATAGACTTAATCACACGACGTGAACGTGCGATCTGGGTGACGCGGGCCGCTTCGATGGGTCCCAGCGCGCCCTACGGGAAAAATGCCCCGAAAGACCATCCCCGGGTTGTAATTTGAGCGTCTCCGTCTCTTAGACCGAGATACTTGCTGTAGGTATCGAGAGGAGCTTCGCGTGAGCAGGCTGAAGCTCCCGTAATTCTTAGCCAATAGAAAGTTATGTCCGTTTGAAACTGCAGCTCCTGTTCCTCCGATCCGCAATTCGAGAGAAAAACAATAAAGAATTCATTCACTGTTGGGTGCAATCATACCAGCACTAATGCAACGGATCCCATCAGAACTCCGAAGTTATGCGTGCTTGGGCAAGAGTAGTACTAGGATGGGTGACCCCCTGGGAAGTCCTCGTGTTGCACCCCTTTTTTTATTATTTTCTTTTTTTCTTACTCGTACATCTTGTTCTTCTGATTCCTCTCTATCCTATTTCCGACTCTTTCAGTCCAACCCGCGGATAGAAAAGATGCAATAGACTGAATCACAGGACGTGAACATGCGATCTGGTTGACGCGGGCCACTTCGGTGGGTCCCAGCGCGCCCTACGGGAAAAATGCCCCCAAAGACAATCTCTGGGTTTGAATTTGAGCTTCTCCGTCTCTTAGACCGAGATACGCACTGTAGGTATCAAGAAGAGCTTCGCGTGAGCAAGCTAAAGCTCCCGTAACTCTCAGCAGATCAAAAGTTATGTCCGTTTGAAACTGCAGCTCCTGTTCCCCCGATCCGCAATTCGAGAGACAAAACAATAAAGAATTCATTCACTGTTGGGTGCGATCATACTAGCACTAATGCACCGAATCCCATCAGAACTCCGAAGTGAAGCGTGCCTGGGGGAGAGCAGTACTAGGATGGGTGACCCCCCGGGAATTCCTCGTGTTGCACCCCATTTTTCATTAATTTCTTTTATCTTACTCGTATTTCTTGTTTTTCCGATTCCTCGCCGTCCTATTTCCGACTCTTTCAGTCCAATCCGCGGATAGAAAAGATGCAATAGACCGAATCACAGGACGTGAACGTGCGATCTGGGTGACGCGAGCCACTTCGGTGGGCCCCAACGCGCCCTACGAGAAAAATGCCCTCAAAGACAATCTCTGGGTTTGAATTTGAGCTTCTCTGTCTCTTAGACCGAGATACGCGTTGTAGGTATCGAGAAGAGCTTCGCGTGAGCAAGCTGAAGCTCCCGTAACTCTCAGCAGATCGAAAGTTATGTCTGTTTGAAACTGCAGCTTCTGTTCCTCCGATCCGCAATTCGAGAGACAAAACAATAAAGAATTCATTCACCGTTGGGTGTGATCATACCAGCACTAATGCACCGGATCCCATCAGAACTCCAAAGTTAAGCTTGCTTGGGCGAGAGCAATACTAGGATGGGTGACCTCCTGGAAAGTCCTAGTTTTGCACCCCTTTTTCATTAATTTCTTTTTTTCTTACTCGTACTTCTTGTTTTTCCGATTCCTCTCCGTCCTATTTCCGAATCTTTCAGTCCAATCCGCGGATAGAAAAGATGCAATAGACTTAATCACACGACGTGAACGTGCGATCTAGGTGACGCGGGCTGCTTTGATGGGTTCTCGCGCGCCCTACTAGAAAAACGCCACGAAAGACCATCTCCGGGTTGTAATTTGAGTGTCTCCGTCTCTAAGAACGAGATACTTGCTGTAGGTATCGAGAGGAGCTTCACGTGAGCAGACTGAAGCTTTCATAACTCTTAGCCGATCGAAAGTTATGTCCATTTGAAACTGCAGTTCCTGTTCCTCCGATCCGCAATTCGAGAGACAAAACAATAAAGAATTCATTCACTTTTGGGTGCGATCATACCAGCACTAATGCACCGGATTCCATTAAAACTCCGAAGTTAAGCGTGCTTGGGCGAGAGGAGTTCTAGGATGGGTGACCCCTTGGGAAGTCCTCGTGATGCACCCCTTTTTTCATTAATTTCTTTTTTTCTTACTCGTACTTCTTGTTCTTTTGATTCCTCGCCGTCCTATTTCCGACTCTTTCAGTCCAATCTGCAGATAGAAAAGATGCAATAAACTGAATCATACGATGTGAACGTGGGTGACGCGGGCCGCTTCGGTGGGTCCCAGCACATACGGGAAAAATGCCATTAATGACCATCTCCGTTTTGGAATTTGAGCGTCTCCGTCTCTTTAACCGATATACGCACTAAAGGTATCGAGTGGAGCTTCGCGTGAGCAGGCTGAAACTCTAATAACTCTCAGCCGATCAAAAGTTATGTCCGTTTGAAACTGCAGCTCCTGTTCCTCTGATCCGCAATTCGAGAGAAAAAAAAATAATGAATTCATTCACTGTTGGGTGCGATCATACCAGCACTAATGCACCAGATCCCATAAGAACTCCGAAGTTATGCGTGCTTGGGAAAGAGCAGTACTAGGATGGGTGACCCTCTGGGAAGTCCTCGTGTTGCACCCTTTTTTTTATTAGTTTCTTTTTTTCTTACTCGTACATCTTGTTCTTCCGATTCCTCTCCGTCCTATTTCCGACTCTTTCAGTCCAATCCGCGGATAGAAAAGATGCAATAGACTGAATCACACAACGTGAACGTGTGATCTGGGTGACACGGGCCACTTCGGTGGGTCCCAGCGCGCCCTACGGGAAAAATGCCCCCAAAGACCATCTCCGGGTTTGAATTTGAGCTTCTCCGTCTCTTAGACCGAGATATGCGCTGTAGGTATCGAGAAGAGCTTCGTGTGAGCAGGCTGAAGCTCCCGTAACTCTCAGCAGATCGAAAGTTATGTCCGTTTGAAACTGCAGATCCTGTTCCTCTGATCCGCAATTCGAGAGACAAAAAATAAAGAATTCATTCACTGTTGGGTGCGATCATACCAGCACTAATGCATCGGATCCCATCAGAACTCCGAAGTTATGCGTGCTTGGGCAAGACTAGTACTAGGATGAGTGACCCCCTGGGAAGTCCTCGTGTTGCACCACTTTTTTTATTAGTTTCTTTTTTTTTCTTACTCGTACATCTTGTTCTTCCGATTCCTCTCCGTCTTATTTCCGACTCTATCAGTCCAATTCGCGGATAGAAAATATGCAATAGACTGAATCACAGGACGTGAACGTGCGATCTGGGTTACGCGTTCCATTTTGTTGGGTCCCAGCGCGCCCTACAGAACAATGCGCCCAAAGACAATCTCCGGGTTTGAATTTGAGCTTCTCCATCTCTAAGACCGAGATACGCGCTGTAGGTATCGAGAAGAGCTTCGCATGAGCAAGCTGAAGCTCCCGTAACTCTCAGCAGATCAAAAGTTATGTCCGTTTGAAACTGCAGCTCCTGTTCCTCCGATCCGCAATTCGAGAGACAAAACAATAAAGAATTCATTACTGTTGGGTGCTATCATACCAGCACTAATGCACTGGATCCCATCAGAACTCCGACGTTAATCGTGCTTGGGCGAGAGTAGTTCCAGGATGGGTGACCTCCTGGGAAGTCCTCGTGTTGCACCCCTTTTTCATTAATTTCTTTTTTTCTTACTCGTACTTCTTGTTTTTCCGATTCCTCGCTGTCCTATTTCCGACTCTTTCGGTCCAATCCGCAGATAGAAAAGATGCAATAGAATTAATCACACGACGTGAAAGTGCGATCTAGGTGATGCGGGCCGCTTCGGTGGGTCCCAGCGCGCCCTACGGGAAAAACGCCACGAAAGACCATCTTCGGGTTGTAATTTGAGCGTCTCCGTCTCTAAGACCGAGATACTTGCTGTAGGTATCGAGAGGAGCTTCGCGTGAGCAGGCTGAAACTCCCGTAACTCTTAGCCGATCGAAAGTTATGTCCGTTTGAAACTGCAGCTCCTGTTCCTCCGATCCGCAATTCGAGAGACAAAACAATAAAGAATTCATTCACTGTTGGGTGCGATCATACCAGCACTAATGCACCGGATCCCATCAGAACTCCGAAGTCAAGTGTGCTTGGGCGAGACCAGTACTAGGATGGGTGACCCCTTGGAAAGTCCTCGTTTTGCACTTCTTTTTTCATTAATTTCTTTTTTTTTACTCGTACTTCTTGTTCTTTCGATTCCTCGCCGTCCTATTTCTGACTCTTTCAGTCCAATCCGCGGATAGAGAAGATGCAATACACTGAATCATACGATGTGAACGTGCGATCTGGGAGACGCGGGCCGCTTCGATGGGTCCCAGCACAACATATGGGAAAAATGCCCCAAAAGACCATCTCCATTTTGGAATTTGAGCATCTCCGTATCTTTAACCGATATACGCACTATAGGTATCGAGTGGAGCTTCGCGTGAGCAGGCTGAAGCTCCAGTAACTCTCAGGCGATCGAAAGTTATGTCCGTTTGAAACTGCAGCTCCTGTTCCTCTGATCCGCAATTTGAGAGACAAAAAAATAAAGAATTTCCTCTGAATATGAGCTTCTCCGTCTCTTAGACCGAGATACGTGCTGTAGGTATCGAGAAGAGCTTCGCATGAGCATGCTGAAGCTCCCGTAACTCTCAGCAGATCGAAAGTTATGTCGGTTTGAAACTGCAGATCCTGTTCCTCCGATCCGCAATTCGAGAGACAAAAAAATAAAGAATTCATTCATCGTTGGGTGCGATAATACCAGCACTAATGTACCAGATCCCATCAGAACTCCGAAGTTATGCGTGCTTGGGCAAGACTTGTACTAGGATGGGTGACCCCCTGGGAAGTCCCCGTGTTGCACCCCTTTTTTTATTAGTTTTTTTTTCTTACTCGTACATCTTATTCTTCCGATTCCTCTGCGTCTTATTTCCGACTCTTTCAGTCCAATCCGCGGATAGAAAAGATGCAATAGACTAAATCACAGGACGTGAACGTGCGATCTGGGTTACGCGGGCCACTTCGGTGGGTCCCAGCGCACCCAACAGGAACAATACGCGCTGTAGGTATCAAGAAGAGTTTCGCGTGAGCAAGCTGAAGCTCCCGTAACTTTTAGCAGATCGAAATTTATGTCCGTTTGAAACTGCAGCTCCTGTTCCTCCTATCCGCAATTCGAGAGACAAAACAATAAAGAATTTGTTACTGTTGGTTGCGATCATACCAGCACTAATGCACTGGATCCCTTTAGAACTCCGAATTTAAGCGTGCTTGGGCGAGAGTATTACCAGGATGGGTGACCTCCTGGGAAGTCCTCGTGTTGCACCCCTTTTTCATTAATTTCTTTTTTTCTTACTCGTACTTCTTGTTTTTCCGATTCCTCGCCGTCCTATTTTCGAATCTTTCAGTCCAATCCGCGGATAGAAAAGATGCAATAGACTTAATCACACGACGTGAACGTGCGATCTAGGTGACGCGGGCCGCTTCGGTGGGTCCCAGCGCGCCCTACGGGAAAAATGCCACGAAAGACCATCTTCGGGTTGTAATTTGAGCGTCTCCATCTCTAAGTCCGAGATACTTGCTGTAGGTATCGAGAGGAGCTTCACGTGAGCAGGCTGAAGCTCCCGTAACTCTTTGCTGATCGAAAGTTATGTCTATTTGAAACTGCAACTCCTGTTCCTCCGATCCGCAATTCGAGAGACAAAACAATAAAGAATTCATTCACTGTTGGGTGCGATCATACCAGCATTAATGCACCGGATCCCATCAGAACTCCGAAGTTAAGCTTGCTTGGGCGAGAGCAGTACTAGGATGGGTGACCCCTTAGGAAGTCCTCATGTTGCACCCCTTTTTTCATTAATTTCTTTTTTTCTTACTCGTACTTCTTGTTCTTTCGATTCCTCACCGTCCTATTTCCGACTGTTTCAGTCCAATCCGCGGATAGAAAAGATGCAATACACTGAATCATAAGATGTGAACGTGCGATCTGGGTGACGCGGGCCGCTTCGGTGGGTCCCAGCACGACATATGGGAAAAATGCCCAGAAAGACCATCTCCGTTTTGGAATTTGAGCGTCTCCGTATCTTTAACCGATATACGCACTATAGGTATCGAGTGGAGCTTCGCGTGAGCAGGCTGAAGCTCCAGTAACTCTCAAGCGATCGAAAGTTATGACCGTTTGAAACTGCAGCTCCTTTTTTATTAGTTTCTTTTTTTCTTACTCGTAGTTCTTGGTCTTCCGATTCCTCTCCGTCGTATTTCCGACTCTTTTAGTCCAATCCGCGGATAGAAAAGATGCAATAGACTGAATCACACGACGTGAACGTGCTATTTGGGTGACGCGGGCCACTTCGTTGGGCACCAGCGCGCCCTATGGGAAAAATGCCCCCAAAGACCATCTTCTGGTTTGAATTTGAACTTCTCCGTCTCTTAGACCGAGATACGCGCTGTAGGTATCGAGAAGAGCTTCGCGTGAGAAGGGTGAAGCTCCCGTAACTCTCAGCAGATCGAAAGTTATGTCCGTGTGAAACGGCAGCTCCTGTTCCTTCGATCCGCAATTCGAGAGACAAAACAATAAAGAATTCATTCACTGTTGGGTGCGATCATACCATCACTAATGCACCGGATCCCATCAGAACTCCGAAGTTATGTGTGCTTGGGCAAGAGCAGTACTATGATGGGTGACCCCTTGGGAAGTCCTCGTGTTGCACTCCTTTTTATATTAGTTTTTTTTTTCTTACTCGTACATCTTGTTCTTCCGATTCCTCTCCATCCTATTTCCGACTCTTTCAGTCCAATCCGATGATAGAAAAGATGCAATAGACTGAATCAGACGACGTGAACGTGCGATCTGGGTGACGCAGGCCACTTTGGTGGGTCCCAGCGCGCCCTACGGGAAAAATGCCCCAAAAGACCATCTCCGGGTTTGAATTTGAGCTTCTCCGTCTCTTAGACCGAGATACGTGCTGTAGTTATCGAGAAGAGCTTCGCGTGAGCAGGCTGAAGCTCCCGTAACTCTCAGCAGATCGAAAGTTATGTCCGTTTGAAACTGCAGCTCCTGTTCCTCCAATCCGCAATTCAAGAGACAAAACAATAAAGAATTCATTCAATGTTGGGTGCTATCATATCAGCACTAATGCATCGGATCCCATCAGAACTCCGAAGTTAAGCGTGCTCAGGCAAGAGAAGTACTAGGATAGGTGACCCCCTGGGTAGTCCTCGTGTTGCACCCCTTTTTCATTAATTTCTTTTTTTCTTACTCGTACTTCTTGTTCTTGCGATTCCTCGCCGTCCTATTTCCGACTCTTTCAGTCCAATCCGTGGATAGAAAATATGCAATAGACTTAATGTGAACGTGCAATCTGGGTGACGCGGGCCGCTTCGGTGGGTCCCAGCGCGTCCTAAAAGAGTGGGTGTCCGGTTAGCCAACTTGTGGCTAAGGGCTTTTATGACTCTATGTAAAACAATCTTTATTTTAATATAATTTACACTTTTATAATGGCATTGACTTTATCTTTCTTCATAATGTTATATTATGATATACTATTGTTGTTTTGATAAAGACCTTAAATATACTATAGTGTATAGAAGATGTGGTAGCACATGGGGATGGCTATCATGAAACACATCTTATAGTAACTGTATATTCTAAACTGTTCCTAGTCAATTGAGCCGTCCGCAAATAAGGATAAGGATCGCTCGAGATTGAGACTAGCATTTTCGATGCCGAGTACCACGTTTCATTGGTATGGAACATAGAGATGTTCAAAGCATGCAAATGGATATTCATATGATGAATGATCGAACTACCCTATTCGGACTTTCCAAGTGGTTATCACTTATCGAGTGGATAAAGTCCGCGGTTTTGGTTGTACACCATTAGTCCTTATTACTTGAAACATCATTGAGACTCTATATGCTAGTACTGTACTTTGACTCGTTTACCGACTTTATTGGGGTCATCAAGTGTCGGGATTGGGTACAGTTACGACACATATAGGAGTCGATGCTTTGTTGTCAAGGATTCATCACATACTTGCGAGTGTGGATATCCTATGCGATCTGAGGAGATATTAGTGTGACGAATCTCTGGCCAGAGTACATGATGTGTTTTAGGTTAATGGGTTATCCTAGTAACATATGCGATGTCACTAATAGATCTCCAAGATGTTATGCATAGTTACGAATCTCGAACGACTCTCGATATACCAATGGTTGTTGATTAGATTGGGATATTTGGATGAAGGGACCGTACTGTACGCTAACCAAAATCTACTGGTTCTTGCAGGCACTATCAGTAATACCTAGGGAATCATGGGGCAATGTTGCTAGGCGCTCTTACCATGATTCGATGGGTAAGTCGGAAATTGTTGTTCCGAGTCACAAGGAGTTGTGAGCCCACGGCTAGCTGTATTCCTGAACCATTGAGGGTTACACAAGTAATGGATTACTAAAATCCCGTAGAGATAGTTAAATTTAAAGAGTTAAATTTAATGAAAGAGAAGTTGGACTTCTTAACTAAAGGGAGTGGGATTTCCTAAAATGACATAGGGATGGGCATTTTTGGAAATCACTGAATTCGGATTCAAAAAAATTATCTTGACTCTAAAAGATGCAGAAATGGTTTTTGTGCACATTGGTAAAATCAGTTTATCAATCGGAGTCATGATGAATTTTATATTAATTTCTATAACAACGGGCTTGGCTTGTTGGGCTTAAGTTATGGATTGTGGGCTTTAAGGAGTTAGAGTCCTGATATAATTATAACTAGAAATTATCTATAAATATATGTGCAGTGTTCGAAAATTACATGCAAATCATTATTAGAATTTTCGAAAACACTATAAAATATTTCAAGAGGATTTTCGAAATCTTCTGTCCCTTTTCGGAGAAAATTCAGTCTTGTGATTTTTGTGAAAAATTACAAATTTGAATTAACAGATCATATCTGTTTATTCTCTACGCAAACTTCTGATTGATTTCTAGTGCAGTCAATCAGAGGGTTTTGTTTTCTATTCGTGGACCTGATTGAAGAAACGTTCGTTCATCAGTTCCAAGGATATACAACAAGAGCAGATTAAATTCTGTTGGTGTCCATAATCTCGCTTCGAGATTTTAAGGTAAAATATTTAATAGTGATTATTTGTTTTACTTACACAAATTTAATCGTAAAGTTTTGATACCCAGATATGGAATCGTTCCATATTAATAAAAATAAATTTTTAAACTTCCGCTGCACCGGGTATCAATTCTAATTGATCTGAACACAGTTTTCCAACAGTGGTATCAGAGACAGGTTGCTCAGATCAAACGATTAAATTAATCGATTGTACAAAATTTTTAAGCCTCGGTTTTTGAAACAAAACAAATATTTTAAAATCAAAATTTTGACGAGCAAAACACGGGCAGCGATCGTCGCTGCCCAATGGGATCACGAGGCATCGGATCGAATTGTTCGAGTCCGAAATTTTTAAAATCGAAAATTATTTTTGATTAGATCACGAGGCATCGGATCGAATTGTTCGAGTCCGAAATTTTTAAAATAGATATTTGGATAAATTTGAATTTTTGGAAAATTTATAAATATTATCCGTTAAATTAGATTTTATAAAATTAATTATTTTGGTACAATTGATGATAAGATATGATCTTATGGATGAATAAGATAAAATATGATTTTATCTTTTAATTATGATGTCATTGCATGTTTATCCAATTATTTTAATTATTGAATTAATTATTGGATAAAAGGATGATCGATTGCCATGACCAATGTTTTAGGTGTATGTTAGGTGATTTACATTTGTCTTATTGTTGTTGGTGTTTATTAATGGGCTTGGTTTATAGCCCAATATGATTGTCATATGTAATAAAAGTGGGCCTGGTTTATGGCCCGTTCCCACCCCTAAAATGTATCCCATATTTGTCATCGAAATTTATTGTAAATTTATTAGACTTAGTGGGAGACAAAGATTTGAAGAAATGGTGGGCCTAGCAGACAATGAAGACCGAAGAAATGTAAATTGGAAGCACAATGTAATAGGATTGCATTGCATACTTACATATCACCTAGGATTGGACTTAGACTCGTGATTGGCAACCACGGGTCGATTAGTTAATGGAATCGATCATCCTTAAATAATATATGATATTATTGATGTATGCATGTTTAGACAAAATTGTATGAATCCCGCAAGCATACATAAATTGCATGATGAGACAAATTTTCAAAATTAAAAATCCCTCATTTTAAATATGATTTAAAATTGATAACAAGATTAATAAAAAGGGAATTTAAATATTGTTTAAATATTCCTACCTTCCATCAACGATCAATGTATGAGATGCTACCCGTGGATACGGTCCGGCTCATATTATTGGGGGGGCCCGTTCGTCGGAAAGCTGTACATTGGATCGACACATGTTGTAAGTTGGGTGGAACTCCCATGGGATTGGCTCATATTATTGGGGGATCCACATGGCGACCGTCCATCACAACTTAATATTGATGGGTTATCTTGACATGTCACAATAAACGACGTCATATTATTGGGCCCTTATTGGACATGAGGTAAAAACATGGGGGTTACTTTGGAAGTAATTGGGCTCTACCTTTTGAAAATTATGGTTGGCTGATATTATTCGGGATCATGATTTGTCAATTGGACTCCATGTTCTCACTAAGAAAAACAGTTTCCCGTTTTCACTAGAGGGTAGTGAAATCGTTAAAATAGTGGGAGTGTAATTCATAAAATAAAATTCGCCATATTTTATGTCTTAGTAAATTAATTAAACAAATCACTGATTATTGTCTGTTTCCTCTTCAGTATTATATTACGATGTATCCACGCAATCCACTGTTTTCAATTCTCGAACAAAACAAATTGACTGGCGCAAACTATACGGAATGGTTCCGTAAGTTGAAAATTATTTTTACTTCGGAAAAAGCTTTCTACGTGTTAGAGAAGCCGCCTCTGAAGGAAGCCCCGGCTAATACAAGTCCGGAAGAGTTGGCCAAACTTGATTTATGGTGGGACCATGATATCAAGGCCAAATTCTACATGCAGGCTTTGATGTCTGATGAGCTTCAAAGGAGATTCGAGGATGCCGTGAATGCTGCTGACATTCACAAGAACCTCAAGGAACTCTTTGGAGCTCAGTCAAGGTCGGAGAGGTATGCCACCGTCAGAGAGCTCATGACGAGCCGCATGCGAGATGGGACTTCGGTCCGTGAGCATGGGGTGCACATGATTGGGCTCATTGAAAAGTTGGTAACACTCGACTTGACTTTGGAGCATGAACTTAGCGCGGACTTGTTGCTTCTATCACTTCCTTCATCGTTTGACGGTTTTGTGATGAACTTCAATATGAACAAGATAGAGGCCACCCTTGAAGAGATGGTCAATATGCTTGTCACATATGAAGCCACACTAAAGAAGGATAAACCGGTACTCTTGGTTGGATCCTCTTCTAACTCTAAGAAAGGACCAAGTGGAAAGGGTAAGAAACGTTCTGCCCCGCCCAAGAAGATTGTACCAAATAAGAAGGGAAAGGCCAAGGCTTCAATTGGAATAAAAGATGAAAACGTTTGCCATTACTGCAAGAAACCCGGTCATTGGAAACGTAACTGCAAGGAATACCTCGAACAGTTGCGAACTGCAAAGGGTATGTTTTATATTGAAATAAATGTTTCTCTTAATAGTTCTTCTTGGGTATTGGATACCGGATGTGGATCTCACATCTGCAATGATTTGCAGGTGATGACAAGAATTCGTAAGCTAAGGATGGGTGAGACCCAGCTAAGGCTCGGGAATGGTTCTAGAGTCGAAGCCAAAGCTATAGGAGACATTTATTTAGTTTTGCAGAACAATTTTAAGTTATTTTTGAGAGATGTTTTATATGTTCCGGATTTGGTCAAAAACATTATATCTATTTCTATGCTTGATAGAGATGGTTTTTCTTGCAATTTTGTAAATGGGATTTGCAATATTTACAAGAATGAATGTTTGATTGGAAATGGACAACTTGAAAACGATCTATATAGCTTAAAATTAAAAGACGTTCCAATTAATTATGTTGATAAACCGGTAACAACAATTAAAAGGAAGGACGATAGTCAAAATCCGGCAAACCTTTGGCATGCTAGGCTAGGTCATATTTTCTCAAGGAGGATGAACAAGCTAGTGGGAGAGGGCATGTTTGATATGTCTGATATTAACTCTCTACCTACTTGTGAGTCATGCCTAAAGGGAAAAATGACTAAATCTCCTTTCAAAGGGAAACCTGAGCGTAGTCAAAATCTGTTGGATTTGATCCATATAGATGTTTGCGATCCATTTAGGATTGGTACTAAATGTGGCAACACCTACTTCATTACCTTTACTGATGATCATTCTAGGTATGGGTATTTATATTTAATGAAATATAAGTCTGAAGCATTTGAAAAGTTCAAAGAATTCAAGGCTGAAGTAGAAAACAAACTAGGTAAAAGTATTAAGGCACTTCGATCGGATCGAGGTAGAGAATACTTAAGTACCGAGTTTTTGGACTATCTAAAAGAGAATGGGATTCTCTCTCAGTGGACTCCTCCTATGACACCTCAGCTTAATGGTGTTTTGGAGCGTCGCAATCGAACTTTGTTGGACATGGTTCGATCCATGATGAGCTTCACTGAGCTCCCACCTTCGTTTTGGGGCTACGCGCTTGAAACGGCGGTATTGTTGTTAAACAACGTCCACACTAAAGCAGTAAATAAAACACCATACGAGTTATGGAATGGCAAAGCTCCTAAGTATTCGTACTTGAGGATTTGGGGATGTCCTGCTTACGTGAAGCAGACAGTGGAAGATAAATTGGATAGTCGATCCACTTTATGTTATTTTGTAGGGTATCCAAAGAATTCAATCGGATATTATTTCTATCATCCTGCTAAAACAAAAGTGTTTGTTTCAAGGAATGCCACCTTCTTGGAGAAGGAGTTCTTATTGGATAAGAAAGGCAAGATGATGGAACTCGAAGAAATTCGAGAAGAACCCGAGATACAAAATAGCGATCCTACACCTCAAGAATCATCACAAGACACGCCTATTACTAGGAGATCCGAGAGGACTTCTAGGCCTCCTATTAGATATGGTCTTCTTCTTGAAGGGGATCAAAGTGAACCCGACATTGGATGTGATCCAAGAAACTTCAAGGAAGCAATTTCTGATGCGGATTCGAATTTATGGCTTGAAGCTATGCAATCGGAAATAGACTCGATGCATTCTAACCAAGTTTGGTCTTTAGTAGATCCTCCCGATGGAATTGTTCCAATTGGGTGCAAATGGATCTACAAGAGAAAGCTTGGGCCTGATGGAAAGGTATTGACCTACAAGTCACGATTGGTGGCAAAAGGTTATACTCAAAGACAAGGAGTTGACTATGATGAAACCTTTTCATCAGTCGCAATGTTCAAGTCCATAAGAATCCTTATTGCCATAGCAGCATGGTATGACTATGAGATATGGCAAATGGATGTAAAGACTGCATTTCTTAATGGAAACATTAAGGAAGAGATCTATATGACGCAGCCTGAGGGATACACATCCATGGGAAGCGAGCATAAGGTATGCAAGCTTCAGAGATCAATCTATGGTCTCAAACAAGCATCAAGAAGTTGGAACTAGAAATTTGATGAAACAATAAAGGATTTTGGTTTCATCAAGAACCCAGAGGAACCATACGTGTACAAGAAAGTAGTTAAGAATGCGGTAACATTCTTAGTACTTTATGTTGATGACATCCTACTCATGGGGAATGATGTAGGGATGTTGCAGTCAACAAAGATATGGTTATCAGGTAGATTCTCGATGAAGGATTTAGGTGAGGCATCCTATATTCTAGGAATTCAGATCTATAGAGATAGATCTAAAAGAATGATAGGACTCACTCAATCAACCTACATCGACACCATATTGAAAAGGTTTTCTATGGATGAGTCCAAGAGAGGACATCTACCTATGTGTCATGGAGTTTCTCTATCCAAGTCTATGTGTCCCAAGACTGACGAAGAGATAGAGAAGAAGACACACGTGCCATATGCGTCAGCCATAGGTAGTATCATGTATGGGATGATATCTACCAGACCGGATGTGGCCTATGCTCTGAGCGTCACGAGCAGATACCAAGACAATCCCGGTCAAATGCATTGGAAAGCCGTGAAGGATATTCTTAAGTACTTGCGAAGGACTAAGAATTTGTTCATGGTTTATGGAGGGAGAGAATTGAAGTTGGAAGGCTATACCGACTCTAGCTTCCAATGTGGCGTGGATGACTCGAAATCAACCTCTGGATTTGTATTCGTGCTCAATGGCGGTGCTGTCTCTTGGAAGAGTTCCAAGCAGGACACCACAGCGGATTCCACCACTGAGGCAGAATACATTGCAGCATCAGCTGCTGCTAAAGAGGCGGTTTGGATAAGGAAATTCATCCAAGAGTTGGGTGTAATTCCTGAAGCTGTTGGTCCAGTCCCGGTGTACTATGACAACACGGGTGCCGTTGCTCAGGCAAAGGAGCCAAGGTCTCATCAGAAGTCCAAACACGTACTGAGGAAATACCACATCATCCGGGAGATCGTGGAAAGAGGAGACATCAGTGTCGAGAGAGTGGCCTCTACAGACAATATCGCTGATCCGCTTACTAAGCCCTTGCCAGG
Source organism: Henckelia pumila (assembly GCF_033568475.1). Classification (NCBI taxonomy): domain Eukaryota; kingdom Viridiplantae; phylum Streptophyta; class Magnoliopsida; order Lamiales; family Gesneriaceae; genus Henckelia; species Henckelia pumila. Next base: position 187,170,444 of record NC_133123.1, on the reverse strand, counting down.
ACCATTGTTTGACAAACATCGCGAAGAAATGGGATTACGTAGTATGACTAGTTGGCTTTAGGGCAAGTGGGAGATTGAAAGAGTGGGTGCCCGGTTAGCCAACTTGTGGCTAAGGGCTTTTATGACTCTATGTAAAACAATCTTTTGTTTAATATAATTTACACTTTTATAATGGCATTGACTTTATCTTTCTTCATAATGTTATATTATGATATACTATTGTTGTTTTGATAAAGACCTTGAATATACTATAGTGTATGTAAGATGTGGTAGCACATGGGGATGGCTATCATGAAACACATCTTATAGTCACTGTATATTCTAAACTGTTCCTAGTCAATTGAGCCGTCCGCAAATAAGGATAAGGATCGCTCGAGATTGAGACTAGCATTTGCGATGCCGAGTACCACGTTTCATTGGTATGGAACATAGAGATGTTCAAAGCATGCAAATGGATATTCATATGATGAATGATCGAACTACCCTATTCGGACTTTCAAAGTGGTTATCACTTATTGAGTGGGTAAAGTCCGCGGTTTTGGTTGTACACCATTAGTCCTTATTACTTGAAACATCATTGAGACTCTATATGCTAGTACTGTACTTTGACTCGTTTACCGACTCTATTGGGGTCATCAGGTGTCGGGATTGGGTACAGTTACGACACATATAGGAGTCGATGCTTTGTTCTCAAGGATTCACCACATACTTGCGAGTGTGGATATCCTATGCGATCTGAGGAGATATTAGTGTGACGAATCTCTGGCCAGAGTACATGATGTGTTTTAGGTTAATGAGTTATCCTAGTAACATATGCGATGTCACTAATAGATCTCCAAGATGTTATGCATAGTTATCGAATCTCGAACGACTCTCGATATACCAATGGTTGTTGATTCGATCGGGATATTTGGATGAAGGGACCGTACTGTACGCTAACCAAAATCTACTGGTTCTTGCAGGCACTATCAGTAATACCTAGGAAATCATGGGGCGATGTTGCTAGGCGCTCTTACCATGATTCGATGGGTAAGTCGGAAATTGTTGTTCCGAGTCACAAGGAGTTGTGAGCCCACGGCTAGCTGTATTCCTGAACCATTGAGGGTTACACAAGTAATGGATTACTAAAACCCCGTAGAGATAGTTAAATTTAAAGAGTTAAATTTAATGAAAGAGAAGTTGGACTTCTTAACTAAAGGGAGTGGGATTTTCTAAAATGACATAGGGATGGACATTTTTGGAAATCACTGAATTCGGATTCAAAAAAATTATCTTGACTCTAAAAGATGCAGAAATGGTTTCTGTGCACATTGGTAAAATCAGTTTATCAATCGGAGTCACGATGAATTTTATATTAATTTCTATAACAACGGGCTTGACTTGTTGGGCTTAAGTTATGGATTGTGGGCTTTAAGGAGTTAGAGTCCTGATACAATTATAACTAGAAATTATCTATAAATATATGTGCAGTGTTCGAAAATTACATGCAATTCATTATTAGAATTTTCAAAAACACTACAAAATATTTCAAGAGGATTTTCAAAATCTTCTGTCCCTTTTCGAAGAAAATTCAGTCTTGTGATTTTTGTAAAAAATTGCAAATCTGAATTAACAGATCATATTTGTTTATTCTCTACGCAAACTTCTGATAGATTTCTAGTGCAGTCAATCAGAGGGTTTTGTTTTCTATTCGTGGACCTGATTGAAGAAACGTTCGTTCATCAGTTCCAGGGATATACAACAAGAGCAGATTAAATTCTGTTGGTGTCCATAATCTCGCTTCGAGATTTTAAGGTAAAATATTTAATAGTGATTATTTGTTTTACTTACACAAATTTAATCGTAAAGTTTTGATACTCAGATATGGAATCGTTCCATATTAATAAAAATAAATTTTTAAACTTCCGCTGCACCGGGTATCAATTCTAATTGATCTGAACACAGTTTTCCAACACGTCCTATAGGAAAAACGCCATGAAAGACCATTTTCCGGTTGTAATTTGGGCGTCTCCGTCTCTTAGACCAAAATACTTGCTGTAGGTATCGAGAGGAGCTTCGCGTGAGCAGGCTGAAGTTTCCGTAACTCATAGCCGATCAAAAGTTATGTCCGTTTGAAACTGCAGCTCCTGTTCCTCCGATCCACAATTCGAGAGACAAAACAATAAAGAATTCATTCACTGTTGGGTGCGATCATACCAGCACTAATGCACCGGATCCCATCAGAACTCCGAAGTTAAGCGTGCTTGGGCGAGAGCAGTACTAGGATGGGTGACCCCTTGGGAAGTCCTCGTGTTGCATCCTTTTTTTCATTAATTTCTTACTCGTACTTCTTGTTCTTTTGATTCCTCGCCGTCCTATTTCCGACTATTTCAGTCCAATCCGCGGATAGAAAAGATGCAATAGACTGAATCATACGATGTGAACGTGCGATCTAGGTGACGCAGGCCGCTTCGGTGGGTCCCAGCGTGACATACGGGAAAAATGCCCCGAAAGACCATCTCTGTTTTGGAATTTGAGCGTCTCCGTCTCTTTTACCGAGATATGCACTATAGGTATCGAGTGGAGCCTTGCGTGAGCAGGCTGAAGCTCCAGTAACTCTCAGCCGATTGAAAGTTATGTCCGTTTGAAACTGCAGCTCCGGTTCCTCCGATCCGCAATTCGAAAGACAAAAAAATAAAGAATCATTCACTGTTGGGTGCGATCATACCAGCACTAATGCACCGGATCCCATCAGAACTCCGAAGTTATGCGTGCTTGGGCCAGAGCAGTACTAGGATGGGTGACCCCCTGTGAAGTCCTCGTGTTGCACCCCTTTTTTTTATTAGTTTCTTTTTTTCTTACTCGTACATCTTGTTCTTCCGATTCCTCTCCGTCCTATTTCCGACTCTTTCAGTCCAATCCGCGGATAGAAAAGATGCAATAGACTAAATCACACGACGTGAACGTGCGATCTGGGTGACGTGGGCCACTTCGGTGGGTCAGCGCACCATACAAGAAAAATGCCCCCAAAGACCATCTCCGGGTTTGAATTTGAGCTTCTCCGTCTCTTAAACCGAGATAAACGCTGTAGGTATCGAGAAGAGCTTCGCGTGAGTAGGCTGAAGCTCCCGTAACTATCAGCAGATCGAAAGTTATGTCCGTTTGAAACTGCAGCTCCTGTTCCTTCGATCTGCAATTCGAGAGACAAAACAATAAAGAATTCATTCACTGTTGGGTACGATCATACCAGAACTAATGCACCGGATCCCATCAGAACTCCGAAGTTAAGTGTGCTTGGGAGAGAGCAGTACTAGGATGGGTGATCCCCTGGGAAGTCCTCGTGTTGCACCCCTTTTTCATTAATTTCTTTTTTTCTTACTCATAATTCTTATTTTTTCGATTCCTCGCCGTCCTATTTCCGAATCTTTCAGTCCAATCTGCTGATAGAAAAGATGCAATAGACTTAATCACACGACGTGAACGTGCAATCTGGGTGACGCGGGCCGCTTCGGTGTGTCCCAGCGCGCCCTACGGGAAAAAACGTCCCAAAAGACCATCTCCGGGTTGTAATTTGAGCGTCTCCGTCTCTTAGACCGAGATACTTGCTGTAGGTATCGAGAGGAGCTTCGCGTGAGCAGGCTGAAGCTCCCGTAACTCTTAGCCGATCGAAAGTTATGTCCGTTTGAAACTGCAGCTCATGTTCCTCCGATCCGCAATTCGAGAGAAAAACAATAAAGAATTCATTCACTGTTCGGTGCAATCATACAAGAACTATTGCACTGGATCCCAACAGAACACCGAAGTTATGCGTGCTTGGGCAAGAGCAGTACTAGGATGGGTGACCCCCTGGGAAGTCCTCGTGTTGCACCATTTTTTTTATTAATTTCTTTTTTTCTTACTCGTACTTCTTGTTTTTCCGATTCCTCGCCTTCCTATTTCCGACTCTTTCAGTCCAATCCGCGGATAGAAAAGATGCAATAGAATTAATCACCCGACGTGAACGTGTGATCTAGGTGACGCGGGCCGCTTCGGTGGCTCCCAGCGTGCCCTATGGGAAAAACGCCATGAAAGACCATCTCCGGGTTGTAATTTGAGCGTCTCCGTCTCTAAGATCGAGATACTTGCTATAGGTATCGAGAGGAGCTTCGCGTGAGCGGGCTGAAGCTTCCGTAAATCTTAGCCGATCGAAAGTTATGTCCGTTTGAAACTGCAGCTCCTGTTCCTCCGATCCGCAATTCGAGAGACAAAATAATAAAGAATTCATTCACTGTTGGGTGCGATCATACCAGAACTAATGCACCGGATCCCATCAGAACTCCGAAGTTAAGCGTGCTTGGGCGAGAGGAGTGCTAGGATGGGTGACCCCTTGGGAAGTCCTCGTGTTGCACCCCTTTTTTCATTAATTTCTTTTTTTCTTACTCGTACTTCTTGTTCTTTCGATTCCTCGCCGTCCTATTTCCGACTCTTTCAGTCCAATCCACGGATAGAAAAGATGCAATAGACTGAATCATACGATGTGAACGTGTGATCTGGGTGACGCGGGCCGCTTCGGTTGGTCCCAGCGTGACATATGGGATAAATGCCCCGAAAGACCATCTCCGTTTTGGAATTTGAGCGTCTCCGTCTCTTTAACCGATATATGCACTATAGGTATCGAGTGGAGCTTCGCATGAGCAGGCTGAAGCTCCAGTAACTCTCAGCCGATCGAAAGTTATGTCCGTTTGAAACTGCAGCTCCTGTTCCTCTGATCCGCAATTCGAGAGACAAAAAAATAATGAATTCATTCACTGTTGGGTGCGATCATACCAGCACTAATGCACCGGATCCCATCAGAACTTCAAAGTTATGCGTGCTTGGGCAAGAGCAGTACTAGGATGGGTGACCCCCTGGGAAGTCCTCGTGTTGCACCCCTTCTTGTTAATAGTTTCTTTTTTTCTTACTCGTATATCTTGTTCTTCCGATTCCTCTCCATCCTATTTCCGACTCTTTCAGTCCAATCCGTGGATAGAAAAGATGCAATAGACTGAATCACACGACGTGAACGTGCGATCTGGGTTACGCGGGCCACTTCGGTGGGTCCCAGCGCTCCCTACGGGAAAAATGCCCCCAAAGACCATCTCCGGGTTTGAGTTTGAGCATCTCCGTCTCTTAGACCGAGATACGCGCTGTAGGTATCGAGAAGAGCTTCGCATGAGTAGGCTGAAGCTCCCGTAACTCTCAGCAGATCGAAAGTTATGTCCATTTGAAACTGCAGCTCCTGTTCCTCCGATCCGCAATTCGAGAGACAAAAATATAAAGAATTCATTCACTGTTGGGTGCGATCATACCATGTAGCGACCCTACCCGGATCCGCTACCTAATCAGAGTTAAGAGCAAAATTAAACATGCATTAAATAAATCGCTGCGGAAGACTTAAATAAAAACAGACCGGCAGAGTACAACCGGTTAAACCAATTCGATTTATTCAACCAAATCGAATAAATAGCCTAAAGGCAAAACCAACAGCTAATCCTGCTGTCTTCACTGGTCACTGGCTACTCCAAGATCCGGGTGCTCAATCCTGCACCTACACCTGCCCCGTCGAATGGGGTGTCCAAATACACAGAAAAGACTGGACGTGAGCTCTAAGCTCAATACGAAAGCACTGGGTAAAACATACAAACATGATGCATGCAAATGATAGGGTATCCATATCTGGGATAACTGTATATAACTACTCAGTAATGGCGCCTAGGACATGAGTGGTACAACCCGGAGAGCAAACCCTGCATACACTGCTCATTCCTACAGGACGTGGACTGTGTCCCCAGATGCTAATCACCCATGACCCATCAGTCACTGGGCACTAAACATCACCCGTCCAGACAGGGCTGAGCGGCCCTACATGGCTCATCTCACAAGATGGATAGGCACAATATGATATGCACATGCTGCATAATAATATGACACACAAATGCAACATATAAGCATGCAAAACCCGCTGGTTATCTCAGTCTGTACTTACGTACCTTACTACAGGCAGTCCTAGTAGTCCCACTCTAGGTTCCAAGCCTATCATCAACTCTACAATGCAAATATCCATGCATCATTATTTAAGCTCTAAAAGCCTTAACTAAGCTATTGCATACTGCTAAATAATTTAAGGAGACCATAGCTATACCTGCGTCCGTCGTCAGCCCGCTGATGACAATTGCCTCAAAACTAGGCCACAGCTCCGCTACAACGCATGGATCGCTATGCCACTTCCGGATTCCCAATAGGATGCCTAGAACTCCCTAGATCTGAGTTAGAAGGCTTAGGAATCAGAGAAAAGAGAGGAAAAGGTGCACTTAAAAATGAAATCTTGGCCCCCTATTTATAGGCAACGTTCGGAGCCTCCAGACCCGGTTCGGAACGTCCGAACACGATCGGAACCTCCGATCCCTTCTTCGGAGCGTCCGATCGCCCAATATTACATCAGCCATTATGTCACTTTGCTGACGTTAGCGATGACACATGCCCTGGTCCCGATCGGAACGTCCGATCTCACCGACGGAGCTTCCGATCTCGATCGGAGCCTTCGATCCGAGTTCGGATCCTCCGATCTTTGGTTCGGATCCTCCGATCCATCCGAACCCTCGGAACCTTCCCGATCATTTTCGAGTGTCCTGAATCCATTTTTGGACTCCGTTAACCCATTTGGAATTTTCTTAATCATGTTTTACTTAATCTAAACATGATTAATTGATTAATATACTCTTTAATTGCTAATTCTGGATACGGGTTACTACATTCTCCCCCCCTTAAAATATTTCGTCCTCGAAATCTAGGGTAAAACCTCGAGAACATACAAGAAACCCTTGCTAGAGTGTCTGGTCGAAATATTCTCCGACACATTCAGACTCCCGTCGAATTCTCTGCAAGCTCCATTAATGCTCAACCGCATTAATATTCTTTCACTGAAGATTATTGCGCTACTGGTCGACAGTCGAACTTCCCTAGCGCTAGCGTATTGTAACACTGATACATCTTTCACTCGAACCACGATCTTCCTGACCACGAAGGATACAATACCCGCTTGATCAAGATTATCGTCTCAAAGGAAATCTTATACTGACGAAGACCAAGTCATAACTTGACTGGCTTTACTGCATTCGTCGAATTACTTATCGAATCTAACCATCTAATGGTTTCAAAATTTCTCGGTGCTCAACACCTCTAGTTAGGAAACACTTTTCCCAACACTGTGCTGACACATTCTAACATGAATCTCGCTTAAGATATTCCAGTGGACTCAAGTCTATACTTCAACGTAACTGTTCACAATGTTCCCTAGACTGGTTACCCTCCCCACTTTCCCTGAAGCACAACCGGCTTCCCATGGAATACTGGAAACTTAAACCATCATGTCTAGTACATTCTGCTGTTACGTTTCTTAGTATAACCTCAACACTGTGCCCTAATGATAACTATCATCGCTCACCACTAATGACGCTAAGTCATCTCTTATCCATTGGCCTACAAAGTCACGCATACTTTGCAATGGAAGTCATCACGCCTCTGATGATCTACATCATCTCAACCATAGGTTATTCACCCATGAATCTCAATTGATAGACATCCTCTGGTTAGTTATACATACTCGCAAACACTGTACACTGATCAAGACTAAGGCAAGCTCCCACCAATATGCTCGACTGGGACATTCCACAGTGCACAGACATATGGAAATGCTTCATATTTCGTCTCGAAACTCGACAGTCATTGCACCTGGTATAACTCCACTCAGAGTCTCTGATAATACCATCAGCTCATACCAACCTCCCAAGGTTGAACATACTGATCCTGGAACTAAATCCCAATGGATTCTCAATAGTCAAATCGCTCCCTTGCCGAACGCATCAATCTCAGCACTGAACGATCTAATTCGTCGATTCCCTAGTCAATCCTGGGAAATATTTGTGCTCAAAGTAACATGCCACTCAATGCATCTCTGATTGTCGTTTATTGCTACAATGCAATATCTTTGACAAACAGTCTGCATAGATGTGAGTCACTTACTTGAAAGAACAACTCGATCCATCACGATCTTGCAAAATCTTCGTCCCCAAAGGTAAACCTCGTTGGCTACTAAGTCGATCCTTGACTATCTCAGTCACATATCGCACATCACTCGCTGGAAGATTAGTGACACAACCTGCTAGATCTCGAGGATCAGATCCTAGCTAATGTCACATAGATCAGACAACTGATATCTCCTTGCTAATGTCCATTAGCATTCCCAACTACTCATCGGATCCAACCACAATGGTACACATAGATTCCCTCACTTAACCGAAATGTCCGTTCAACAATCTTCACTATTGTTGTTCAATGGAAAACTCTCACATGAAACAACAACATGATCCTTTCCTGACCTATTGCTATTACTAAGCAATTGATTGAATCAATATCAGCTTCCTTCTTAACAAGAATGCACTATACTAGAAACTACCAACTCCCTTGCTTGTCTCCACTGTCAAGTTGGCACCTAACTTGATCATACAAGTCCACTTGCAATCGTTCCCGATTACAGCAATCCCAGAAGATTCATCTCTGGCGATCATTGAGACTAAATAACTCAAATCTTCGATTCCTTGAGATGGTATTCAGTACTCATCCCATAAGCATTACTCGGAAAAATACTATCCCAAGTATTTCTTAATTGCTACATCCTGATCAACCCTGATTGGCTCAACCAATCGAATTCGTCGATCTACTTAAGATCGCACTTATCAGATCAGACCACCACTGATCATCCAACCTACATGGCTCGGTCAATAACCATGACTCAGCTGCCACAAAGAACTATTTCCAAACACTTGGAATACCAAAATCGCTTTGGTTTCAACACACTCATGATTGATAACAAGTAAATAGCTATTAGTAGTCTATCGACACAATCTCGTGCCTCACTACTGACAGCTACCTCGTATGCTGAACTTAATCAACCTAACTCTGACAGAGTTAGCCAATTGACACTAGTAGTCATTAGCACAGATCTCGTGCCACTTTAGCACTACTAATCGTTGTCTTGTTCGCCCAAGGCAAACATCAAGATGAACTAAGCCCATTTCCATCCCATGGAAAATCCTATGCTCAACCTCTGAAAATATCAGACAGTACTTAGCGCAACCACTGGACTCACTATCCTTACCTCGTTCATTCAAAATGAACACCACGGCTCGTCAAGTCCAAGAAGAATAACTAAAGAATCCTAAAGATTTCCACAATCTTCGAATACTCTCCTGATCATATCCCTTGTTAAGATTGTGCAACAGTTCAAGACTAAGGTAACTTACCTCGATAACCTACCTGGACAACCACCAAGGTTTCACGGTCATAGGCCATGCTTCCCACACATCTTAAATAGTCATATACAATCCTCAACGTCTGATATAATCCAATACTGATGAAGTCATTCATCATGGAGTAGTTCTCACATTCGAGTCTAAGTCTCGTAACAACATCCCATCCAATATTTTGGATAATTCCTATCACAAGGAAATTCTAACCACAACTCTGATGACAACCCCTAGTCATCGCTGGTAGAAATCCGTCCACCTACTAGACCCACACGTCTAGCAGTAATCCAAAGGTTAAAACCTATCTGCTCAGAGTACACACACTTGTCAAGGAAATCCCTCCATGACTGGTTCCTACAGCAGAATACTCAAACTATATCTCTGGCACACCAGACGATATCGAACCATCGATATCAAACCTGATATCTTAATCCAAGGTCATATCCTGTCGTGACTTGCTACCAAATCCCTAGACTGAGTAGACTTCCCACCGCCAATCCTGAAGCACAAAGGCTCCCAGGTACCCTCTGAAGTACAAGGACTCCAAGAGTAACACTGGTATAGGGTCGCGCTCCATCACGTCTTAGTCATGGTCATAGTCCACAACTCTCGGCATATACTCGACCTGGTATCCCGATGAAAACCCATCATCACAAGTCTAAACCTAACGAAGGTCAGACAGTCTGTTCTAAGGAAACAACCCAGAACAAAGCCCAAATGTTCTAAACCGAACAATATCCCTAATGCCTCTAGATGAGTCCACTCATCGCTGGCACTAACATAGTCCACTGACTAACTAGGTCAATCCTAGGAAAACGCCTAGACTAACCACAAGTCAAACAGTCATATTCGGCCCACTCAAATCCCATGAGCTGCAATAGTTGAACACTAATCAACTAAAACAATTCCAATCCTAGCAAAATCACTAGCAATCATCCACGAATTGCTGGATAAATAAACATGTATCACTTATTTCAAGTTATGTACAATTCTCTTTATTACAATCTCATGTAATACATACCGTATTCAAAATACAATGAAATGTACAATCGAACATTAAATGATACAACCAAAGTATGATGATTCATTACAACTAAAATACTGTTTACAACTACAACGATACAGTATTTAAATCATCGTACTAGTCTTCATTTCTTGAGCATGAAGCTTCTAATCGACACACGCATTGATACAAGCATACTCCCGACCAAGTCTTTCTACATGTCCTCCTACGAAGAACTCCGGAGAAATGGCACGTGATAGCTAACCAGCTATGCTCTGCGTCAGTGCATGTCAGTCGACCCCTTCTGCTCACGATCTACCATCAGCGTTCTTCTTGTATTCATATCATGCTTTTGAACATGAAGTTTCCCGTGTGCCGACCGAACGCATCGATACAAGCATCCCGGCAAAACTATATTCTGCATGAAAATCTCTCCAACTACGACTGGAGAATCTTCAGAGTAGTGTCATCATGGTAATGACTGTACAGATGCAAGAATCAAGTAAGTCCCCACCAATCCTCTGCCACTGCCTCTAGCAACCGGTACTCGATCCAAAACTAGGATCCACCTGAGTAGAAATCTCGAAAACTCGGACACGATCCATCACTCATGTCCGCACTTGCTGGAATCCCATAAGCCAAATCTTCAGAAATCCTGCCGATGATTATAGTCTCTGGGCAAACTAATTGCCGCATCATCACCTTTTCCAAGGTCTCATCCATCCTATAAGGATAACCCAAAGTCTCATTACTATATCCCAAGTCTCTTGCATGCATATGCTCTGATACCAATAAATTTAGCGACCCTACCCGGATCCGCTACCTAATCAGAGTTAAGAGCAAAATTAAACATGCATTAAATAAATCGCTGCGGAAGACATAAATAAAAACAGACCGGCAGAATACAACCGGTTAAACCAATTCAATTTATTCAACCAAATCGAATAAATAGCCTAAAGGCAAAACCTACAGCTAATCCTGCTGTCTTCACTGGTCACTGGCTACTCCAAGCTCCGGTTGCTCAATCCTGCACCTACACCTGCCCCGTCAAATGGGGTGTCCAAATACACAGAAAAGACTGGACGTGAGCTCTAAGCTCAATACGAAAGCACTGGGTAAAACATACAAACATGATGCATGCAAATGATAGGGTATCCATATCTGGGATAACTGTATATAACTGCTCAGTAATGGCACCTAGGACATGAGTGGTACAACCCGGGGAGCAAACCCTGCGTACACTGCTCATTCCTACAGGACGTGGAGTGTGTCCCCAGATGCTAATCACCCATGACCCGTCAGTCACTGGGCAATAAACATCACCCGTCCAGACAGGGTTGAGCGGCCCTACATGGCTCATCTCACTAGATGGATAGGCACAATATGATATGCACATGCTGCATAATAATATGACACACAAATGCAACATATAAGCATGCAAAACCCACTGGCTATCTCAGTCTGTACTTATGTACCTTACTACAGGCAGTCCTAGTAGTCCCACTCTAGGTTCCAAGACTATCATCAACTCTACAATGCAAATATCCATGCATCATTATTTAAGCTCTAAAAGCCTTAACTAAGCTATTGCATACTGCTAAATAATTTAAGGAGACCATAGCTATACCTGCGTCCGTCGTCAGCCCGCTGATGACAATTGCTTCAAAACTAGGCCACAGCTCCGCTACGACACCTGGATCTCTATGCCACTTTCGGATTCCCAATAGGATGCCTAGAACTCCCTAGATCTGAGTTAGAAGACTTAGGAATCAGAGAGAAGAGAGGAAAAGGTGCACTTAAAAATGAAATCTCGGCCCCCTATTTATAGGCAACGTTCGGAGCCTCCGAACCCGGTTCAGAAAGTCCGAACACGATCGGAACCTCCGATCCCTTCTTCGGAGCATCCGATCGCCCAATATTACGTCAGCCATGACGTCACATTGCTGATGTCAGCGATGACACGTGCCCTGGTCCCGATCGGAACGTCCGATCTCACCGACGGAGCTTCCGATCTCGATCGGAGCCTCCGATCCGAGTTCGGATCCTCCGATCCATCCGAACCCTCGGAACCTTCCCGACCATTTTCGAGTGTTCTGAATCCATTTCTGGACTCCGTTAACCCATTTGGAATTTCCTTAATCATGTTTTACTTAATCTAAACATGATTACGCGATTAATATACTCATTAATCGCTAATTCTGGATACGGGTTACTACATACCAGCACTAATGCACCGTATCTCATCAAAACTCCGAAATTATGCGTGCTTGGGCAAGAACAGTACTAGGATGGGTGACCCCCTGGGAAGTCCTCGTGTTACACCCTTTTTTTTATTAGTTTCTTTTTTTCTTACTCGTACATCTTGTTCTTCTGATTCCTCTCCGTCTTATTTCCGACTCTTTCAGTCCAATCCGCGGATAGAAAAGATGCAATTGACTGAATCACATGACGTGAACTTGCGATCTGGGTGACGCGGGCCACTTTAGTGGGTCCCAGCGCGCCCTACAGGAAAAATGCCCCCAAAGACAATCTCCGGGTTTAAATTTGAGCTTCTCCGTCTCTTAGACAGAGATACGCACTGTAGGTATCGAGAAGAGCTTCGCGTGAGCAAGCTGAAGCTCCCGTAACTCTCAGCAGATCGAAAGTTATGTCTGTTTGAAACTGCAGCTCCTGTTCCTCCGATCCGCAATTCGAGAGACAAAACAATAAATAACTCATTTACTGTTGGGTGCGATCATACCTGCACTAATGCACTGGATCTCATTAGAACTCTGAAGTTAAGCGTGCCTGGGCGAGAGCAGTACCAAGATGGGTGACCTCCTGGGAAGTCCTCGTGTTGCACCCCTTTTTCATTAATTTCTTTTTTTCTTACTTGTACTTCTTGTTTTCCGATTCCTCGCCGTCCTATTTCCGACTCTTTCAGTCTAATCCGCGGATAGAAAAGATTCAATAGACTTAATCACACAACGTGAACGTGCGATCTAGGTGACGCAGGCCGCTTCGGTGGGTCCCAACGCATCCTACGGGAAAAACGCCACAAAAGACCATATCCGGGTTGTAATTTGAGCGTCTCCGTCTCAAAGACCGAGATACTTGCTGTAGGTATCGAGAGGAGCTTCGCGTGAGCAGGCTAATGCTCCCGTAACTCTTAGCCGATCGAAAGTTATGTCTGTTTGAAACTGCAGCTCCTGTTCCTCCGATCCGCAATTCGAGAGACAAAACAATAAAGAATTCATTCACTGTTGGGTGCGATCATACCAGCACTAATGCACCGGATCCCATCAGAACTCCGAAGTTAAGCGTGCTTGGATGAGAGCAGTACTAGGATGGTTGACCCCTTGGGAAGTCCTCGTGTTGCATCCCTTTTTTAATTAATTTCTTTTTTTCTTACTCGTACTTATTGTTCTTTCGATTCCTCGCCGTCCTATTTCCGACTCTTTCAGTCCAATCCATGGATAGAAAAGATGCAATAGACTGAATCATACGATGTGAACGTGCGATCTGGGTGACGCAGGCCGCTTCGGCGGGTCCCAGCGCAACATATGGGAAAAATGCCCCAAAAGACCATATCCATTTTGGAATTTGAGCGTCTCCGTCTCTTTAACAGATATACGCACTATAGGTATCGAGTGGAGCTTCGCGTGAGCAAGCTGAAGCTCCAGTAACTCTCAGGCGATCGAAAGTTATGTCTGTTTGAAACTGCAGCTCCTGTTCCTCATATCCGCAATTCGAGAGACAAAAAAATAAAGAATTCATTCACTTTTGGGTGCGATCATACCAGCACTAATGCACCGGATCCCATCAGAACTCCGAAGTTATGCGTGCTTGGGCAAGAGCATTACTAGGATGGGTGACCCCTTCGAAATTCCTCGTGTTGCATTCCTTTTTTTATTAGTTTATTTTTTTCTTACTCGTACATCTTGTTCTTCCGATTCCTCTCTGTCGTATTTCCGACTCTTTCAGTCCAATCCGCGGATAGAAAATATGCAATAGGCTGAATCACACGACGTGAACGTGCGATCTGGGTGACGCGGGCCACTTCGGTGGGTTCCAGCGCGCCCTACGGGAAAAATGCCCCCGAAGACCATCTCCGGGTTTGAATTTGAGCTTCTCTGTCTCTTAGACCGAGATACACGCTGTAGGTATCGAGAAAAGCTTCACGTGAGTAGGCTGAAGCTCCCGTAACTATCAGCAGATCGAAAGTTATATCCGTTTAAAACTGCAGCTCCTGTTCCTCCGATCCGCAATTCGAGAGACAAAACAATAAAGAATTCATTCACTGTTGGGTGCGATCCTATGAGCATTAATGCACCAGATCCCATCAGAACTCCAAAGTTAAGCGTGCTGGGGCTAGAGCAGTACTAGGATGGTTGATCCCCTGGGAAGTCCTCGTGTTGCACCCCTTTTTCATTAATTTCTTTTTTTCTTACTCGTACTTCTTGTTTTTCCGATTCCTCGCCGTCCTATTTCCGACTCTTTCAGTCCAATCCACTGATAGAAAAGATGCAATAGACTTAATCACATGACGTGAACGTGCAATCTGGGTGACGCGGGCCTCTTCGGTGGGTCCCAGTGCGCCCTACAGGAAAAAGGCCCCGAAAGACAATCTCCGGGTGGTAATTTGAGCGTCTCCGTCTCTTAGACCAAGATTCTTGCTGTAGGTATCAAGAGGAGCTTCGCGTGAGCAGGCTGAAGCTCCCGTAACTCTTAGCCAATCGAAAGTTATATCTGTTTGAAACTGCAGCTCCTGTTCCTCCAATCCGCAAATCGAGAGAAAAACAATAAAGAATTCATTCACTGTTTGGTGCGATCATACCAGCACTAATGCACCGGATCCCATTAGAACTCCGAAGTTAAGCGTGTTTTGGCGAGAGCAGTACTAGGATGGGTGACCCCCTGGGAAGTCCTCGTTTTGCACCTTTTTTTTCATTAATTTCTTTTTTTTTCTTTCTTGTACTTCTTGTTCTTTCGATTCCTCGCAGCCCTACTTCCAACTCTTTCAGTCCAATTCGCGGATAGAAAAGATGCAATAGACTGAATCATACGATGTGAACGTGCGATCTGGGTGACGCGGACTGTAGTTACCCGCATTTCTGATTAGTGATTAAATGAGTAATTAATCACGTGATCATGTTTAGATTAAGTAAAACATGATTAAGTAAGTTCCTGTTGGGATAACGGACTTCAGAAATGGATTCAAAGCACTCGAATTAGTTGAATTGGTTCAGCAGGATCGGACGGTCCGAAGAGGAATTTCGGACGATCCGAAGAGGATCGGAAGATCCATGCCAGGATCGGAGGCTCCGATTGAGATCGGACACTCCGTCGGCAAGATCGAAAGCTCCGATCTGGACCAGGGCACACGTCATCGTTTACGTCAGCAAGGTGACATCATGGATGACATAATATTGAGCGATCGGACGCTCCAAAGGTGCGATCGGAGGTTCCGATTGAATTCGGACAGTCCGAACCGAGTTCGGAGGCTCCGAACGTTGCCTATAAATAGAGGGTCCGAGAATTCATTTTCTCGCAACAATATCCTCTCTTCTCTCTGATTCCTAAGTCTTCTAACTCAGATCTAGGGAGATCTAGGCATCCTACGGGGAATTCGGAAGTGGATTAGTGATCTAGACGTCGTCGCAAAGCTTTGGCCTAGTTTTGAGGCTATCGTCAGCAAAGGGCTAACGACGGACGCAGGTATAGCTTTGGCATCCTAAAAATATTTAGGAGTATGCAATAGCTTAATAAATGCTTTTAGAGCTTAATTGTTAATGCATGGATATTTGCATTGTAGTAGCTAGTAGACTGGACTAGTAGGCTTGGTGTCTAGACCAGCAGAGCTAGGTTTGACCAGCGGTGTTAGAGGTACGTAAGTACTGACCGAGATAGCCGGCATGATATATTTGCTTATATGTTGCATGAGTATGTGCTATATGTTTTATCATGTTTTAGCATGTTTTACCGTCTTAGCACATACATGATTTTACGTGTGACTGCATCCGGAGAGATGTGAGTCATTGACAGTCTCCATAGGGAACGATGATCTCATTTTGGACTCGAGTCAGGTATGACAATTTTCATATGAGGCTTGTATCCTATTTTGGATTCGAGTCAGGATAGGGTTGGCTCAGCCCTGATATGGAATATACGAGTACCCCGCAGAGTAGCTCTCTAGCCGGTACTGTATATCCTCGGCGCCATGAGCAAGTGCTTTCACTTGAGTTTTAAATCATCTGTGTGCGCATATTTGTATTTATATCATTGCTTCATATTAAGCGTTCTAGCTCACGCCCCTGTGTTTGGGTATTGTGTACCTTGTGGCGGGGTAGATTTTAGGCTAGACGGTCCAGGCGGCTCTCAGCAGGATTGAGCTTTGGGGAGTGCGAGGTTGTAGAGGGTAGGAATTTATTTACCCTGAACCTTCGATTTGGTTTTATAACAATACTTATACACTTGTGATAGCGTCGGTTGTATTCTATCGATTGGATTTGTTATATTTTAATTATCCGCTCTTTACGCTTTAAGCTTTTATTGCGTGCGCTTTTACTATAACTCTGATTATATAGTGGATCCGGGTTGGGTCACTACATTTTTGGTATCAGAGTGACGCATTGCACTGGGAATTTGGTAAATCGGATTAAGTAATTATCTGTTCTTATGTAACAATTGGTAGATTACGACAAAAGTCACGGTAGCGTAGACGGCGGTCGCTGGGGCGATCCAGATGATCGTAGACGTCGGGGACAGCCCGAGGAGCGTAGGCGAGTGAGCATGCGTAGATTCAAGGAAGTTAGCCCGAAGCCGTTGACGGGTGGTGAGACAGCTGAAGAAGCGGAGGATTGGATGGAGAGGATGGAGCAGTGCTTCCAGGAGTTCCGTTGCACGGCTGAGGATAGGATGGAGATCCTTGCCTTTATGCTTGAGGGCAAAGCGAGAAAGTGGTGGAGATCTACTTTCGCACCGTTCATAGCAGCTAGAGGTGCAGCTACTTGGGTGGAGTTCCGTACTGCTTATCAGAGATTTTATTTTCCTCCAGCTCTTCGTCAGGCGAAAGCCAATGAGTTGTTAAGTTTGCGACAGGGGACGATGACGATCGAGGAGTACCAGCAGAAGTTCTTTGATCTGCTACCCTTTTGTCCTCATATTGCTGATAGTTCTATGGCGAAGTTTGATCATTTCCTTCAGGGGTTGAACCCTGACATTCATCGTATGGTTGCTGTGGGCGGTGATGGGACTTACAAGGATTTGGTGGACCGTTGTCGCCAGGCCGAGGATAGTATTCAGAGGAACAGGGGACTTTACTCTTCTTCTTCCAGGCCAGCGAGCTCTAGTCCTTTGGGTCTGAGAGGACAGTCCTTCAAAAAGCCAGGAGGTACTTCTTCTTCTTCCTCTGGATCTGGTGGAGTGCATAACTTTGTTGGCCAAAGGCCGAACCATTGTCGTCAGTGCCGACGCAGACATCCGCCAGGGCAGTGTGGTCGATCGACCACTGCATGTTTCCAGTGTGGCCAGGAGGGTCACATAAAGAGAGATTGTCCTATGCTGACTGGAGTAGCGAGTGGTTACGGAGGGTCTCAGGCATCTGTCCAGCCACCCCAGTACCAGCAGCCACCTTTCCAACAGCAGTATTCGCAGCAGAGCCAGCAGCCACAACAGTCTCAGAGACAGCCTACTCAAACTCCTTCCCGGGGTCATTCTTTGTTGAGGCCACGTGCCCAGGTTCAGGTCTTTGCGCTTAACCAGGAGTAGGCAGAGGCTGACAGTGATCGGATGATAGCAGGTATCTGTAGTTTATGTGGTTTTCCTGCATACGTTTTAATTGATAGCGGTGCATCGCATTCTTTTGTCTCAGCACATTTTGCTAAGTGTTGGAGAACGCGGCGATCAGATCAATTAGGATTGATACCCGGTGCAGCGGAAGTTTAAAAATTTTATATATGGAACGATTCCATAATAGGTATCAACCTTACGATTAAATTGTGTGTGTAAAAATTAAATAACGATTATAAATTTTTACCTCAATCTCGAATCGAGATTATGGACACCAACAGATTTCTCTACTCTTGTTGTATATCCCTAGAACTGATGGACGAACTGTTCTTCAATCAGGTCCATGAACGGATATTTAATCCCTCTGATAGATTGCACTAGAAAATCTATCAGAAGTTTCTACGAAGAGATTAACGAATTTGATCCGTTAAACCAGACTGCAAATTCAAAATTCACAGGCTGGGTTTTTCGAGTAGAGAGGGGAGAGGGGGGCGGCGGCCACTAGGTCTCAAAACCCTAGTTAATTTCGAAAATTTTGCCTGTTGTATCTAATTTCTGTACTGCAATAACTTATTTATAATGTAGGCCACTAACAGCTTAGGGCCCATTAGTCATAAGTTCAAGCCCGACAAGCAAAGCCCGCATGTTCAGAAATTAATATAAAATTCATCGTGACTCCGATTGATAAACCGATTTCACCAATGTGCACAGAAACCATTTCAGCACCTTTTAAAGTCAATATAAATTTTTCTGAATCCGAATTCAGTGATTTCCAAAAATGCTCATCCCTATGTCATTTTAGGAAATCTTACTCCTCTACTCATAATTAAGAAGTCCAACTTCTTTGTTCATTAAATTTAACTCTTTAAATTTAACTATCTCAACGGGGATTAAAAATCCATTACACTGTGTGACCCTCAATGGTTCAGGGATACAGCTAGCCGTGAGCTCACAACTCCTTGTGACTCGGAACAACAATTTCCGACTTGCCCATCGAATCATGGTAAGAGCGCCTAGCAACATCGCCCCATGATTCCCTAGGTATCACTGATAGTGCCTACAATAACTAATAGATTTTGGTTAGCGTACAGTACGGTCCCTTCATCCATATATCCCGATCGAATCAACAACCATTGGTATATCGAGAGTCGTTCGAGATTCGATAACTATGCAATACATCTTGAAGATCAAATAGTGACATCGCATGTGTTACTAAGAAACCATTTCTTAAAACACATCATGTACTCTGGCCAGAGATTCGTCACACTAATATCTCCTCAGATCGCATAGGATATCCACACTCGCAAGTATGTGGTGAATCCTTGACAACAAAGCATCGACTCCTATATGTGTCGTAACTGTACCCAATCCCGACACCTGATGACCCTAATAGAGTTGGTAAATGAGTCAAAGTATAGTACTAGCATATAGAGTCTCAATGATGTTTCAAGTAGTAAGGACTAATGGTGTACAACCAAAACCGCGGACTTTATCCACTCGATAAGTGATAACCACTTGGAAAGTCCGGATAGGGTAGTTCGATCATTCATCGTATGAATATCCATTTGCATGCTTCGAACATCTCTATGTTCCTTACCAATGAAACGTGGTGCTCTGCATCGCAAATGCTAGTCTCAAACTCGAGCGATCCTTATCCTTATTATCGGACGGCTCAATCGACTAGGAACAGTTTAGAATATACAGTGACTATAAGATGTGTTTCATGATAGACATCCCCATGTTCTACCACATCTTACATACACTATAGTATATTCAAGGTCTTTATCAAAACAACAATAGTATATCACAATATAACAATATGAAGAAAGATAAAGTCATTGCCATTAATAAAAGTGTAAATTATATTAAACAAAAGATTGTTTATACAAAGAGTCATCAAAGCCCTTAGCCACAAGTTGGCTCACCGGGCACCCACTCTTTCAATCTCCCACTTGCCCTAAAGCCAACTAGTCATACTACGTAGACCCATTGCTTCGCGATGTTTGTCAAATAATGGTCCTGGCAAGGGCTTAGTAAGTGGATCAGCGATATTGTCTGCAGAGGCCACTCTTTCGACAGTGATGTCTCCTCTTTCCACAATCTCCCGGATGATGTGGTATTTCCTCAGTACGTGTTTGGATCTTTGATGAGACCTTGGTTCCTTTGCCTGAGCAACAGCACCCGTGTTGTCACAGTACACCGGGACTGGACCAACAACTTCAGGAATGACGCCCAACTCTTGGACGAAATTCCTCATCCAAACGGCCTCTTTAGCAGCAGCTGATGCTGCAATGTATTCTGCTTCAGTGGTGGAATCTGCTGTGGTGTCCTGCTTGGAACTTTTCCAAGAGACAGCACCGCCATTGAGCATGAACACAAATCCAGAGGTTGACTTCGAGTCATCCACGTCACTTTGGAAGCTAGAGTCGGTATAGCCTTCCAATTTTAATTCTCTTCCTCCATATACCATGAACATATTCTTAGTCCTTCGTAAGTACTTAAGAATGTCCTTCACGGATTTCCAATGCATTTGACCGGAATTAGCTTGATATCTGCTCGTGACACTCAGAGCAAATGCTACATCCGGTCTGGTAGATATCATCCCATACATGATACTACCTATGGCTGACGCATATGGTACATGTGTCATTTTCTCTATCTCTTCATCCGTCTTGGGACACATAGACTTGGATAGAGAAACTCCATGACACATGGGTAGATGTCCTCTCTTGGACCCATCCATTGAAAACCATTTCAATATGGTGTCGATATAGGTTGATTGAGTGAGTCCTATCATTCTCTTAGATCTATCTCTATAGATCTGTATCCCTAGAATATAGGATGCCTCACCCAAATCCTTCATCGAGAATCTACCTGATAACCATATCTTTGTTGACTGCAACATCCCTACGTCATTCCCAATGAGTAGGATGTCATCAACGTAAAGTACTAAGAATGTCACAGCATCCTTAACTACTTTCTTGTACACGCATGGTTCCTACGGGTTCTTGATGAAACCAAAATCCTTTATTGTTTCATCAAATTTCTGGTTCCAACTTCTTGATGCTTGTTTTAGACCATAAATTGATCTCTGAAGCTTGCATACCTTATGCTCGCTTCCCATGGATGTGTAACCCTCAGGCTGCTTCATATAGATTTCTTCCTTAATGTCTCCATTAAGAAAAGCAGTCTTTACATCCATTTGCCATATCTCATAGTCATACCAAGCAGCTATGGCAATAAGGATTCTTATGGACTTGAACATTGCAACTGGTGAAAAGGTTTCATCATAGTCAACTCCTTGTCTTTGAGTATAACCTTTTTCCACCAATCACTCCTTGTAGGTCAATACCTTACCATCAGGCCCAAGCTTTCTCTTGTAGATCCATTTACACCCTATTGGAATAATTCCATCGGGAGGATCTACCAAAGACCAAACTTGGTTTGTATGCATCGAATCTATTTCCGACTGCATAGCTTCAAGCCATAAATTTGAATCCGCATCAGAAATTGCTTCCTTGAAGTTTCTTGGATCACATCCAACATCAGGTTCATCTTGATCCCCTTCAAGAAGAAGACCATATCGAATAGGAGGTCTAGAAGTCCTCTCGGATCTTCTAGGTACAGGCGTGTCTATCAATGGTTCCTGAGGTGTAGGATCGTTATTTTGTATTTCGGGTTCTTCTCGAATTTCTTCGAGTTCCATCATCTCGCCTTTCTTATCCAATAAGAACTCCTTCTCCAAGAAGGTGGCATTCCTTGAAACAAACACCTTTGTTTCAGCAGGATAATAGAAATAATATCCGATTGAATTCTTCGGATACCCTACAAAATAACATAAGCTGGATCGACTATCCAACTTATCTCCCACTATCCGCTTCACGTAAGCAGGACATCCCCAAATCCTCAAGTACGAATACTTAGGAGCTTTGCCATTCCATAACTCGTATGGTATTTTGTCCACTGCTTTAGTGTGGACGTTGTTCAACAACAATACCGCCGTTTCAAGCGCATAGCCCCAAAACGAAGGTGGAAGCTCAGTGAAGCTCATCATGGATCGAACCATGTCCAACAAAGTTCGATTACGACGCTCCGATACACCATTCAGCTGTGGTGTCATAGGAGCAGTCCACTGAGAGAGAATCCCATTCTCTTTTAGATTGTCCAAAAACTCGGTACTCAAGTATTCTCCACCTCGATCCGATCGAAGTGCTTTAATACTTTTACCTAGCTTGTTTTCTACTTCAGCCTTGAATTCTTTGAACTTTTCAAATGCTTCAGACTTATATTTCATTAAATATAAATACCCATACCTTGAATAATCATCAGTAAAGGTAATGAAGTAGGTGTGGCCATATTGAGTACCAACTCTAAATGGACCACAAACATCTGTATGGATCAAATCCAACAGATTTTGACTACGCTCAGGTTTCCCCTTAAAAGAAGATTTAGTCATTTTTCCTTTTAGGCAGGATTCACAAGTAGGTAGAGAGTTAATATCAGACATATCAAACATGCCCTCTCCCACTAGCTTGTTCATCCTCCTTGAGGAAATATGACCTAGCCTAGCGTGCCAAAGGTTTGCCGGGTTTTGGCTATCGATTTTCCTTTTGTTTGTTGTTGCCGGTTTATCAACATAATTTATTGGAACGTCTTTTAGTTTTAAGTTGTATAGATCGTTTTCAAGTTTTCCATTTCCAATCAAACATTCATTCTTGTAAATATTGCAAATCCCATTCACAAAATTGCAAGAATAACCATCTCTATCAAGCATAGAAACAGAAATAATGTTTTTAATCAAATCTGAAACAAATAAAACATCTCTTAAAAGTAACTTAAAACCGTTCTGCAAAAGTAAATAAACATCTCCCACAGCTTTAGCTTCAACTCTGGAACCATTTCCGAGCCTCAGCTGGGTCTCACCCATTCTAAGCCTGCGACTTCTTGTCATCACCTGCAAATCATTGCAAATGTGAGATCCACATCCGGTATCCAATACCCAAGAATTAGTATTAAGTGAAACATTTATTTCAATATAGAACATACCCTTCGCAGTTCGCAACTGCTCTAGATATTCCTTGCAGTTACGCTTCCAATGACCGGGCTTCTTGCAGTAATGGCAAACATCCTTGGATTTTTCCATGTTTGAAGCCTTTGTCTTGTACTTCTTCTCGGGTTCGATTTTCTTGGGTGGGGCAGAACGTTTCTTACCCTTTGTACTTGGCCCCTTCTTAGCAGAAGAAGAGGAGCCCACCAAGAAAGCCGGTTTATCCTTTTTTAATGTGGATTCATATGTCACAAGCATATTGACCATCTCTTCAAGGGAGGCCTCTATCTTGTTCATATTGAAATTCACCACAAATCCGTCAAACAAAGAAGGAAGAGACAGAAGTAGTAAGTCCACGTTGAGTTCATGCTCCAACACCAAATCAAGGGTTACCAACTTCTGTATGAGCCAAATCACTCGTACCCCATGATCACGGACCGAAGTCCCTTCACGCATGCGACACGTCATTAGCTCCTTTACAGTAGCGAACCTTTCAGCCCTCGATTGAGCCCCAAAAAGTTCCTTGAGTTGTACGTGAATGTCAGCAGCATTCACGGTGTCCTCAAATCGCCTCTGGAGTTCATCAGACATCGAGGCTTGCATATAGCATTTGGCCTTGATATCATGGTCCCACCATGTATCAAGTTTGGCTAACTCTTCCGGACTTATGTCAGCTGGTGCTTCCTTCGGAGGAGATTTTTCTAACACGTAGAGCATCTTCTCCGAAGTCAAGACAATATTCAACTTACAGAACCATTCCGTATAGTTTGCGCTAGTCAACTTATTTTGTTCAAGGATCGAGAAAAGTGGATTACGCGAATTCATCTTATGAAATACTGAAAAGAAACAGACAAACATCAGTGATTGTTTAAGTAATTTACTAAGACATAAAATAGGCGAAATTTATTTTATGAATCTCACTCCCACTATTTTAACGATTTCACTACCCTCTAGTGAAAACGGGAAACTATTTTCCTTAGTGAGAACATGGAGTCCAATTGACAATTTATGATCCCGAATAATATCAGCCAACCATAATTTTCAAAAGGTAGAGCCCAATTGCTTCCAAAGCAACCTCCACGTTTTTACCTCATGTCCAATAAGGGCCCAATAATATGACGCCGTTTATTGTGACATGTCAAGATGACCCATCAATATTAAGTTGTGATGGACGGTCGCCATGTGGATCCCCCAATACTATGAGCCGATCCCATGGGAGTTCCACCCAACTTACAACATGTGTCGATCCAATGTACAGCTTTCCGACGAATGGGCCCCCTCAATAATATGAGCCGGACCGTATCCGCGGGTAGCATCTCATACATTGATCGTTGATGGAAGGTAGGAACATTTAAACAAATTTAAATTTCCTTTATTTATCTTGATATCAATTTTAAATCATATTTAAAATGAGGGATTTTATTTTTTGAAAATTTGTCTCATCGTTTTTAAAGTTTTGTATGCTTGTCGGATTCACACAATTTTGTCTAAAACATGCATACAACTATAATATCACATATTATATAGGATGATCGATTCCATTTCTAATCGACCCGTGGTTGCCAATCACGAGTCTTAGTCCAATCCTAGGTAATATGCAGTATGCAATGCAATCCTATTACATTGAGCTTCCAATTTACATTTCTTCTGTCTTTATTGTCTGCTGGGCCCACCTCCATCTTCAAATCTTGATCTCCCACTAAATCTAATGTATTTACAATAAATAACAATGACAAGTAGAGGATACATTTTAAAGGGGTGGGAACGGGCCATAAACCAAGCCCACTTTTATTACATATGACATTCATATTGGGCCATAAACCAGGCCCATTAATAAATCCAACAACAATAAAAACAAATGTAAATTCCTAACATACACCTACAAAATTGGTCATGGCAATCGATCATCCTTATCCAATAACATTTAATTCAAAATTAATTTATTGGATAACATGCAATGGCAATTTAAATTTAAAAGGATAAAATCATATTTCATATATAAAATCTTATTTTACATACAAAATAATATTTTATATTTTTATCAAATAAAATCATATTTTATCTATAAAATCCAATTTTATACATAAAATCATATCTTATCATCAATTGTACCAAAAAATAATTAATTTCAAAATTCAATTTAACGGATAAAATATTTAAATTTTCCAAAAATTCAAATTTATCCAAAAATCAATTTTAAAATTTTCGGACTCGAACAATTCGATCCGACGCCTCGTGGACCAATCAAAAACAATTTTTGATCGGACCAAAAATAGAATTTTAACATATTAAAATTTAAATTAAAAATTAAAAAATTAATTTTTCCCGCGGGCCGCCCGGGACATTCCCGGGCTGCCCGCGCCCTAATGGGGTCGGGCCGGGCAGCGACGATCGCTGCCCAGGGCAGCGCCGTGCGCCGCCCTGTGCAGCACCCAGCGCTGCGCAGGGCAGTGCCGTGCGCTGCCCGGGGCAGCGACCATCGCTGCACCCCCCCGGGCAGCGATCCAATCGCTGCCCGGGTTTTTGCCCGAAATTTTTTTTTATTTTTAAAATATTTATTTTGTTTCAAAAACTGAGGCTTAAAAATTTTTGTACAATCGATTAATTTAATCGCTTGATCTGAGAAACCTGGCTCTGATACCACTGTTGGAGAACGCGGCGATCAGATCAATTAGGATTGATACCCGGTGTAGCGGAAGTTTAAAAATTTTATATATGGAACGATTCCATAATGGGTATCAACCTTACGATTAAATTGTGTGTGTAAAAATTAAATAACGATTATAAATTTTTACCTCAATCTCGAATCGAGATTATGGACACCAACAGATTGCTCTGCTCTTGTTGTATATCCCTGGAACTGATGGACGAACTGTTCTTCAATCAGGTCCACGAACGGATATTTAATCCCTCTGATAGATTGCACTAGAAAATCTATCAGAAGTTTCTACGAAGAGATTAACGAATTTGATCTGTTAAACCAGACTGCAAATTCAAAATTCACAGGCTGGGTTTTTCGAGCAGAGAGGGGAGAGGGGGGCGGCGGCCACTAGGTCTCAAAACCCTAGTTAATTTCGAAAATTATGCCTGTTGTATCTAATTTCTGTACTGCAATAACTTATTTATAATGTAGGCCACTAACAGCTTAGGGCCCATTAGTCATAAGTTCAAGCCCGACAAGCAAAGCCCGCATGTTCAGAAATTAATATAAAATTCATCGTGACTCCGATTGATAAACCGATTTCACCAATGTGCACAGAAACCATTTCAGCACCTTTTAAAGTCAAGATAAATTTTTCTGAATCCGCATTCAGTGATTTCCAAAAATGCTCATCCCTATGTCATTTTAGGAAATCTTACTCCTCTACTCATAATTAAGAAGTCCAACTTCTTTGTTCATTAAATTTAACTCTTTAAATTTAACTATCTCAACGGGGATTAAAAATCCATTACACTATGTGACCCTCAATGGTTCAGGGATACAGCTAGCCGTGGGCTCACAACTCCTTGTGACTCGGAACAACAATTTCCGACTTGCCCATCGAATCATGGTAAGAGCGCCTAGCAACATCGCCCCATGATTCCCTAGGTATCACTGATAGTGCCTACAAGAACCAATAGATTTTGGTTAGCGTATAGTACGGTCCCTTCATCCATATATCCCGATCGAATCAACAACCATTGGTATATCGAGAGTCGTTCGAGATTCGATAACTATGCAATACATCTTGAAGATCAAATAGTGACATCGCATGTGTTACTAAGAAATCATTTCTTAAAAAACATCATGTACTCTGGCCAGAGATTCGTCACACTAATATCTCCTCAGATCGCATAGGATATCCACACTCGCAAGTATGTGGTGAATCCTTGACAACAAAGCATCGACTCCCATATGTGTCGTAACTGTACCCAATCCCGACACCTGATGACCCTAATAGAGTCGGTAAACGAGTCAAAGTACAGTACTAGCATATAGAGTCTCAATGATGTTTCAAGTAGTAACGACTAATGGTGTACAACCAAAACCGCGGACTTTATCCACTCGATAAGTGATAACCACTTGGAAAGTCCGGATAGGGTATTTCGATCATTCATCGTATGAATATCCATTTGCATGCTTCGAACATCTTTATGTTCCTTACCAATGAAACGTGGTACTCTGCATCGCAAATGCTAGTCTCAAACTCGAGCGATCCTTATCCTTATTATCGGACGGCTCAATCGACTAGGAACAGTTTAGAATATACAGTGACTATAAGATGTGTTTCATGATAGACATCCCCATTTTCTACCACATCTTACATACACTATAGTATATTCAAGGTCTTTATCAAAACAACAATAGTATATCACAATATAACAATATGAAGAAAGATAAAGTCATTGCCATTAATAAAAGTGTAAATTATATTAAACAAAAGATTGTTTATACAAAGAGTCATCAAAGCCCTTAGCCACAAGTTGGCTCACCGGGCACCCACTCTTTCACTAAGAAGTATAAGTTGCCATATATTCCTCTAGACGTGTTATTAGTTGTTTCTACTCCTATGGGTAGCAAAGTTTTAGCCAAACGTCTAGTTGTGGGTTGTGTTTTGGATTTCGAGGGACATCAGCTTAGTGCTAACCTAATGATTCTAGCGATGGAGGATTTCGATTGCATAATTGGGATAGGTCTATTGACTACCTACCGAGCGATAGTGGATTGCTATCAGAGGTTTGTTCAGTTTCGTCCAGAGGATGACGAGTCATGGTATTTCTATGGTGAGGGAGCGCGACCCCCGATGCCAGTGGTTTCAGCTCTGAAGGCCCGGCGTGCGTTAGAATCTGGCGGGGAAGGCTACCTTATCTACGCCATTGACGCATCCTTAGGAGAGCCAGATATCCAAGAGATACCAGTGGTTCGTGACTTTACAGATGTGTTTCCGGAGGAGATTCCAGGTTTGCCACCAGTAAGGGAAATTGAGTTTGGCATTGAGTTAGTGCCAGGGACTGCACCAATTTCCAGAACTCCTTACCGATTGGCAGCGTCAGAAATGAAAGAGCTACAGAAGCAATTGCAAGATCTTCTTGATAAGGGATATATTCGACCTAGTGTTTTGCCATGGGGAGCCCCAGTACTGTTTGTCAAGAATAAAGACGGTTCAATGCGGTTGTGTATTGACTACCGTCAGTTGAATCAGGTGACAGTGAAAAATAAGTATCCTCTTCCGCGGATAGACGATCTCTTTGATCATTTGTAGGGTACTTCTGTATATTCGAAGATTGATCTTCGGTTTGGGTATCATCAGTTGCGAGTTCGACAGGAGGATGTCCCGAAGATAGCATTTCGTATGCAGTATGGACACTATGAGTTCCTAGTGATGCCGTTTGGTTTGACGAATGCTCCAGCTGTTTTTATGGATCTGATGAACAGAGTTTTCCGCGACTTTCTGGATAAGTTCGTGGTGGTGTTCATTGATGACATTTTGGTATACTCTCGTAGCATGGATGAGCATGCCTACCATCTCTATACTGCACTGCAGGTCTTGAGGGAGAGACAGTTGTACGCGAAGCTGAGTAAGTGTGACTTCTGGATTGACCGAGTAGTGTTCCTTGGTCATGTCATTTCTCAGGAGGGCGTATCTGTTGATCCTAGCAAGACAGAGGCTATTTTGAATTGGTCACGTCCGACTACAGCTTCTGAGATTTGTAGTTTCCTTGGTTTAGCAGGATACTATCGTCGTTTTGTGGAGAATTTCTCTCAGATAGCTAAGCCTTTGACTCAGTTGACGAAGAAAGACGTTTCTTTCGTTTGGTCTGATGCTTGTGAAGACAGTTTTCGTGAATTGAGACGTCATTTGACGACAGCTCCAGTTCTTGCTTTACCATCTGGATTAGGTAGTTTTGTAGTCTTCACTGATGCTTCTCTCCAGGGTTTGGGGTGTGTGTTGACTCAGAATGGCCACGTGATTGCTTATGCTTCCAGACAGCTGAAGACTCACGAGGAGAACTATCCCGTACATGATTTAGAGCTTGCAGCCATTGTCTTTGCTCTTAAGATATGGCGTCACTATTTGTATGGAGAACGATTTGAGATCTTCACCGATCATAAGAGTTTGAAATATCTGTTCACTCAGGCGGAGTTGAACATACGGCAGCGTCGTTGGATGGATCTGTTGAAGGATTACGATTTTGAGATCAAGTACCATCCAGGTTCTTCTAATCCCGTTGTTGATGCGCTTAGTCGCAAGGTTTATGTGAGTTCCCTTCATACCAGTTCAGTTTCGAAGGCAGTGGAAGAGTGTTGTTCTTCAGGATTCACATTCCGTCATAAGAAAGAACAACAAGGGATTCGTGTCTCTTCTGTGCTTGCAGAGCCAGCGCTATACAGACGAATCCGGGGAGCTCAGAATTCTGATCTGAAGACTCAGAAGTTGGCCCGCCTGGCTGAGGGTGATAACACTTCTGGTTTTCATCTGCAAGGAGACAGTCTGTTGTGTCTTTCTAGTCGAGTTGTGGTACCCGAGGATTCTACTTTGAGGGATGAGATCTTATCGCAAGCACACCGCAGTCGATTCTCTGTACATCCAGGCAGCATGAAGATTTATAAGGATCTTCGCACTCGATTTTGGTGGAAAGGGATGAAGCGTGGCATTTATCAGTTTGTGTCCCGATGCCTTGTGTGTCAACAAGTCAAGGCAGAATTTAGATGACCCGGAGGGTTACTTCACAGCTTAGAGATTCCTGAATGGAAGTGGGAGCATGTGACGATGGACTTTGTCACCCACTTGCCTATGTCTTCCAGGAATTGTGATGCTATTTGGGTTGTCGTGGATCGGTTGTCGAAGTCAGCGCATTTTCTTCCCTATAACCGCGATTACACCTTTGATAGGATGGCGCAATTGTATGTGCGGGAGATTGTGCGATTGCATGGAATTCCGTTGAGCATTGTCAGCGATAGAGATCCGAGATTCACCTCGAGATTTTGGGGTAGTTTCCAGCGAGCCCTTGGTACTACTTTGAGCTTGAGTACGACTTATCATCCAGAGATAGAAGGACAGTCGGAACGTACTATTCGCACTCTAGAGGATATGCTTCGCGCGGCAGTGATGGATTTTGGTCCAGCGTGGCATGATCATTTACTCTTGGTGGAGTTCGCTTACAACAATAGTTTCCACCGCAGCATTGGAATGGCACCATTCGAGGCTCTTTATGGACGCCTTTGTTGTGGGGACCTCGAGTTGCTAATTTCATCTTAGGGCAATAACCGATTAATCAACAATTAATCATGTAATAAAAGAATATTCAAACCAATTTTTTTTTTTTCAGAACCCCACGCGCGCCCGTGCCCCACTTCAGGCGCGCCCGCGCATAGGTTTCATACAAAATCTGGTAAAATAATAAACATAAAAGTTGTAGATCTTTGTCTTAGCTTTCCAATGCCGCCAACCGCACCCTAATCGGAGTTTTCAGTAAAACGTTATGCTCATTCTACCAAGACGGGTCGGTGCAGAAATTTACAAAAATTATCAAAGGCTACAACAAAGATCAAAGTTGCTAGGGCTATTTCAAATCTGAAAAATTGCATACATAATCTCAATATGTCCGAAGCATAAACACATGCATATCTAGACATAACAATAATCGCATACATGTTTCTAAGGTGCAATACAATAAACTCAATTCTTAGTTTTCTAAGCTCAAACTAAATCAACACCTTCTAACATGCATTTGATAGCAATCTATTCTTAGCCCGAAGTCACCACATGCTAATCTTTCTCAATCTTGAGCTATCCAAGCCACATCTGACTCGCTCATGCCCCAAACCTGATGCAATGCACACATTCAAACAAAGCAACAGCCGGATAACTCCAGTGAGAATAAATCTCAGTATGAACAACATGCATATAAATCAGTTAAACATATGATATCTATATGCCAAAAGGAATCATAAATCTTCAATCATGTAATAGGAGGTAAAACATGATAGTATGTTCATCTTTAATACCAAGTATATAAACTCATTCAAATCTTGAATGTCATAACATAACATGCTAGCATTTATAAACGCATATTCTAATCCCTAGAAATCTCTAGGTTAATGCATAAATGCAATGCATGTGCCAAGGAATAGGCTATCGAATCTGATATCAATAAATCGTAATTCTGGGATCCCGGGGAAATAAAATATTTAACTAACCACCGACTCTCCCAATCGAGGTGGCGTCAAATCTCTCAATCCCCTGACGTTGGTTCAACTATAGTGAGTTATCTAGCTCTGGAAATAAATCTATATTCCGTGCCATGAGTCATCTGACTCTGGAAGTAAATCTACATTCCGTGCCACTCAACTACAGTTCTCCAAACGTCATCTGCATTCTAGGCCTTTCAACCCTCTGTGCTTTTCAGGCTGGAGTTCAAGATGAATGCAACATAATCTGAATGCATCAAATCATACATAAGCTAAAACAACATCTTGAACACATCAATCATATAATCATATGATCATATAATCACTCAAAGATACCGACAAATCTGTAAGCATCACATGGAATATGTAAGACATGTTCAATACAGAACATAATATAAATCAAAGAAGACAAATAAACATTGACATAAATATTCTGGAAATTCAAGAAGATATCTATCTTGAATAATCTATCCCATTTATGTAAACGTAAACAATAACATATATTAAACATGCATATATGTGATTTTAGGCAACTCGATAATCAACAACAATCTCGAGTTATTCTGCCCATCTTATTAATGTCTATTCATACCTGTATTCTGATTAAAATATCTGACACTCTGTCAATTCTTGATCAACTACAAGCTGTCCAAATCTGTCATCAACTTCTGCTCATTTCAATCTTTGCTAATTGAAGGTGTTCTTGATTCAATCTTAAACACTTCGAGTCATTCAAACTCGAACTCGTCTATTCGACTTCGATAATCTTCAATTCAAATCTGAAATATATTATAACATAACTAAACATCAATTTCCAATCTGAATCGATGTTTCTTTAAAGCTTATTCAGTTCAAATCTTGTTAATACAATCGGAATTCAAACCGACGTCGCAACTATTCGAATCCGATAAATCTTTCGATTCAAATATCATCATATCTTCATTCTCAACATAATTTCATATTTCATTCATCCACAATAAGCTTAAAGATCAGTTCTAGACATTCATAATGCATAGAAATTAAAAAATCTTGAACCAGCGGCGTAACGGATCAAAATCGGAAATTCCAAAAGCATACGCATCATCAATACCACCATCTCAACAATATATCATCACCAATTCCACAAGATAATTTCGAAATATACAGCCCCATATTTTCAGAATTTCAACAATTCTTTCAAAAATCAAAAACATGTCCAAACGACAATCTTTTCTCGATCCGTCTTAGATATGCTATCGTTGTATATGCTAGAACATGTTTATACAATCAAATCGTAATTCTACCAACAACTTAAAATTAAAACATGGTAGAACTTCTTAAAACTTACGTCAAAACGTAGCACTCGGAGCTATGATCGCAAATATACGATCAATCGTAAATTCTACCGGGCGAATTGAATTTAATTGGGACTTGAAATATGAAATTTGCTTCAGACCAATTCTTCCAACCTTGCTCTCGATTTTCTGATTCCATTCTGAATGGTATACACGTGCAATGCACTATATCACATATGTTTCATCCACTTGCCAATGAAATTGCACTTTGGCCCCTACACTTTTGCATAATTGCAAATCAATCCCCGGACAAGCGATTT
Organism: Henckelia pumila; assembly: GCF_033568475.1. Classification (NCBI taxonomy): domain Eukaryota; kingdom Viridiplantae; phylum Streptophyta; class Magnoliopsida; order Lamiales; family Gesneriaceae; genus Henckelia; species Henckelia pumila. The sequence continues at coordinate 187,137,555 of NC_133123.1, read as the reverse complement.
AATTCAATTTCAATCCTAAATAATTTAAGAATATTAGAATTCAAGTCTAAACTCTAAATATTCTCAAATTAAATATTCTCGGATTAAAATTAAATCATTTCAGATCTTATCGCATTTTAGTTCTTGAACTACTCAATATTTGCAAATGGTTCCTTGCTCGGATTTCATCCTCAAATTAAATCCTTGATATTTATAATCTTGGAATTACATCTTAAATTCCATAAATATCAATTGCAAATATTTTTAATCTTTTAATTTAAGATTCCGGATATTAAAATCTTAAAATTCGAAAAATCCTCAAAATAAATATTTTTGACCCGAAATTGAAATCTCTAATTTCCATACATTCTTAAATTCATCTTTTCCCTCTTATTTGTAATTTAAATCTTAAATCTCGTAATTAAGAACTTAATATTTTCGGGCCTTACAATTCCTCCCCTCTAAGGAATGATTTCGTCCTCGAAATCGCATTCGATCTTACTGCTGATTCTCATAAGTTGTATAGCTGACTGAAGTAATACTGACTTCAATTCTCTGAGCTTTCGATATCTATTCTGATATCTTCTCTTCTATAATATCTTACTCTTCCTGATCACTTCTGTAAAATATATAATCACTGAGTCAACTTATATCTAAGTTGCTTTTTCTCGTGACCTAACTCTGCATTAGTTAGTCTATCTTGCTTACAATATTATCGACTTCTGTTATATCTGAATTGAATGCACATACATATTCTAGCTGATATTCTTCAGCCACTGCATATGGATAACAATTCATCTATCTGACAATTCACGATTGAGTATTAATCAACTAGTTAGATCAAATACTCATAGCTTCTAAAATCTCTTTCTGAACCTAATGATTCTTTGGAAAAGAATTTCTTTGCTGATCATTCTGTTCAGGCTTCAAATCTCTATCTGTTACTCATCTACTAGCTCTGTTAATGTTGTTCTATTCTTATTCTGTTCGAAGCAATCTTCACATTCTCTATCATTTCTTAACTCATATCTGGTCTGATAGCTGATATTTCTGTAAGATTGTTTCAATATAAAGACAATTCTGTGTTTTTGATCAATCAATCATCAAAATATTGTCTTTATATCAATCAAATAGCTGTCACATGAATCATAGTAATCACGTGGCAAATAATCAAGCAACTAGTACCGAATCTAGTACTATAATTCTGAGCATATCCTCGAAAATCTGGATAATCACATCTGATAGTCCACTAATCAGAGGATGGTATAATGAAATCTCATACAACCAAACACTTAGAACATCTGACAATCAATGCCACAATCTAGAAAATAAATCTAAAGTTTCTATCTTGACAATAGATTTCCATAATTCATGTAATCTGATCATCTTGCTAAATGCATGACAAGTATCTTTTATGTTTGTATCATATCTAATACAACATATTCATAAATCTGTAGAAATCTATTGCACTCTAAACCGCAAAATCATGACGATTCGAGTAGATTCAAACTAAATTCGTTCACAAAGTTGATTTGTTTTCAACTCTTATGTAACTAATCTGTTACATAAACCACTTGCGTTCTTCTTTTCTGCTTCTTTTACTGGAATTTTAGTATTGGTACTGTCAATTATGTCGTATCTGTTTTCAGTTCTTCTTCCAATACTAATTTCCAAGTACTGACTACGTGTAAGTCATACATGTTTAGACAACTAAATGGATATTAAATCTGTTATCATATGCATCTTTCAGAATCTGATATTCCATATCTAGAATATCTGGCATAATCAAACGATTATTCACCGCAAAAATTCATCTATTCTTCTCTGCTGTCTTATCTCTTATCTTAATCTAGCGTTCTCAATATCTATTGCTTGATCTTAGATCAATGTTACTTTTATCGTTCCAAACCAATCGAGTTTAGCTTGGATCGCAACAATTCTGATCGTTTAAGTATCTGTCAAGCATAAATATTCAACAAGTACAGATCTGTACACAATAAATTCATCAATTATCTAAAACCCATAAATCTTGCTTCTAGTCTGAATATGAATTTCTATCAGTTACGAGCCAAATACATCAAGATACACTGAATAAACACATCAAATAATCAATAATTCTCAAATTTCAAATCAAAGGAACTCGCTCAAGGAAATGTCAGTCAAAATCAAATATTCTGAATGACAGCGAGTGAATCAAAGTAGACTCTGGCAAAGATTAAGAGTCAATCAACATCAATCGAGGTCAAATAACACAACCTCTGAATCGATATTAAGAAATTCAAGAATCATGATTTCTATGATGTAATAGCTTCAGCAAAATTTGAAGAAAAAGCTCAACTGTAACTGATATTTCTTATTCTCTATTGATATGAGTTCTTTTATTAATTCTTACTTCTCAGCTGACAATAGTCGAATATACTCTTTTCGACTTAACTCATTGTCATAGAATTAATCATCATTTCGGTACTACATAACTCTTTTCTACGCAATCTGCTAGCTATTTCTGAAGTTCTTCAGTTCACGTAATGCTCTTCTATACGAGTTGCCATAATACTTTTGTACTAGACACCACTCTATATATAACTGAATTCATGTCGTAGAAAGTTCAAAATATGTCATTGAACTATTTCTGTACAGTCTAACCACTGACATAGCTGTCAATTCTTGGTTAATTCTGTACTAGTTCAATATATCCACTAGACTTCTACTGACATTCTTCCACGTTCATCGTGATATCATCACTACCGACATAACAAAAATCTAATTTCTGAAACTAATATCATAAATTATATTCATTTCTATTGCTTTATTAGTGCATGGATTCAATCAGCTGTTAACTGGTACTCAGTTATTGCATTATATCTATAATGCATTCTAGCTTAATATCTCACACCTGATATCAGCACATTCAATCTTATTTCCTCAATTTTGTATTTCATCTGCTATGACTAATCTTACAACTGTATTCCATCTACTCACAGGCAAAATCTCAGCAAATACGATGAATACAGGCTCATCAGATACAGATTATAGCATAACAAATCACTGATCTATGAATGTATGCTATGCAATCAATATATAAGCGGTTAACTAGAATTAACTCACGTACCTGTAATATTCTTATCTGATACACTTGAGCCTTTCAGTTAGGGGAGCTATGCTTATATATCTTCATCTGCTGGCGTTTAGACTGACTCGATCTTTGCTGTTATTGTCACTATCGCTTGCTTCATAGCTATATTCCTATGAAAGTTTAGTGAAGGTGATGATTATAGGTTTTCACACTTACAGAGGCGTCAATAAAATTTCAACTCTACCTCGTACTACCGGTTCATGATTTCGTTCTTCTATTACTGGCTTGAAATCACCTTATGCTTCTATTCTGCAAAGTCTTCTTTTCTATCCTCTTTATCATATACGGAAAGAAACAATTCTGTTTACTTACCTTCCAAACATGTAAATACTTCTTCTGGCAACTTCACCAACTTCTTGCTAAGTCCTGGAGTTGATATCAATCAAGCCGATTCTATGTTCATCTGAATATTCTTCACTTGAACAACTGATTCAGCTTTTCAATTCAACCCCTTTCTAGACATAGCATATTCTGTATCTTTCTGAGTTGGCGAGTACTAGATTTGGAGTTGTTCAACTAACATACTCCTCAGGGCAATCATCATATCGATCGGCTCAAAAACTTACCTCAACTCTATTTTGTTCTGTCTGCGGTTCTGTTCTGTATGAGGTTCTCATTCTATCTGTACAATCTGTCTTATGCAATAACAGAAGCAATATATATGGCAGATATTATAACATACAATGTCAGTATATCGTACATATAATCTCATGCTTCTTAATAGGACACATACTTGCAATTTCTCATGCTTTTTCACATATTACATGCTTAAAACGAATTCACTTATTCTAATGAATTCAAGAAATCAGGCATACATAACAACATATAAGCATGTAATTATTATCTCAATAAAGCAAGTAGTGTTCAATCAAGCAATCATACTCGCATACAATTGCATACAATTCTGTAAAGCAAGTAAAGCATACTCATGCCATACTATAAATGCATGCGACTCAATCTACCCCGCTCAACTTATATCTTAGTCCAAGACTTTATGCTCCAAGACTTTACGCTCTGATATCACCTGTTGTGGGGACCTCGGGTTGCTAATCTCATCTTAGGGCAATAACCGATTAATCAACAATTAATCATATAATAAAAGAATATTCAAACCAAATTTTTTTTTTCAGAACCCCACGCGCGCCCGCGCCCCACTTCAGGTGCGCCCGCGCATAGGTTTCAGACAGAATCTGGTAAAATGATAAACATAAAAGTTTTAGATCTTTGTCTTACATTTCCAATGCCACCAACCGCACCCTAATCGGAGTTTTCAGTAAAAAGTTATGCTCATTCTACCAAGACGGGTTGGTGCAGAAATTTACAAAACTTATCAAAGGCTACAACAAAGATCAAAGTTGCTAGGGCTATTTCAAATCTGAAAAATTGCATACATAATCTCAATATGTCCGAAGCATAAACACATGCATATCTAGACATAACAATAATCGCATACATGTTTCTAAGGTGCAATACAATAAACTCAATTCTAAGTTTTCTAAGCTCAAACTAAATCAACACCTTCTAACATGCATTTGACAGCAATCTATTCTTAGCCCGAAGTCACCACATGCTAATCTTTCTCAATCTTGAGCTATCCAAGCCACATCTGACTCGCTCATGCCCCAAACCTGATGAAATGCACACATTCAAACAAAGCAACAGCCGGATAACTCCAGTGAGAATAAATCTCAGTATGAACAACATGCATATAAATCAGTTAAACGTATGATATCTATATGCCAAAGGAATCATAAATCTTCAATCATGTAATAGGAGGTAAAACATGATAGTATGTTCATCTTTAATACCAAGTATATAAACTCATTCAAATCTTGAATGTCATAACATAACATGCTAGCATTTATAAACGCATATTCTAATCCCTAGAAATCTCTAGGTTAAAATGCATAAATGCAATGCATGTGCCAAGGAATAGGCTATCGAATCTGATATCAATAAATCGTAATTCTGGGATCCCGGGGAAATAAAATATTTAACTAACCACCGACTCTCCCAATCGAGGTGGCGTCAAATCTCTCAATCCCCTGACGTTGGTTCAACTATAGTGAGTTATCTAGCTCTGGAAATAAATCTATATTCCGTGCCATGAGTCATCTGACTCTGGAAGTAAATCTACATTCCGTGCCACTCAACTACAGTTCTCCAAACGTCATCTGCATTCTAGGCCTTTCAACCCTCTGTGCTTTTCAGGCTGGAGTTCAAGATGAATGCAACATAATCTGAATGCATCAAATCATACATAAGCTAAAACAACATCTTGAACACATCAATCATATAATCATATGATCATATAATCACTCAAAGATACCGACAAATCTGTAAGCATCACATGGAATATGTAAGACATGTTCAATACAGAACATAATATAAATCAAAGAAGACAAATAAACATTGACATAAATATTCTGGAAATTCAAGAAGATATCTATCTTGAATAATCTATCCCATTTATGTAAACGTAAACAATAACATATATTAAACATGCATATATGTGATTTTAGGCAACTCGATAATCAACAACAATCTCGAGTTATTCTGCCCATCTTATTAATGTCTATTCATACCTGTATTCTGATTAAAATATCTGACACTCTGTCAATTCTTGATCAACTACAAGCTGTCCAAATCTGTCATCAACTTCTGCTCATTTCAATCTTTGCTAATTGAAGGTGTTCTTGATTCAATCTTAAACACTTCGAGTCATTCAAACTCGAACTCGTCTATTCGACTTCGATAATCTTCAATTCAAATCTGAAATATATTATAACATAACTAAACATCAATTTCCAATCTGAATCGATGTTTCTTTAAAGCTTATTCAGTTCAAATCTTGTTAATACAATCGGAATTCAAACCGACGTCGTAACTATTCGAATCCGATAAATCTTTTGATTCAAATATCATCATATCTTCATTCTCAACATAATTTCATATTTCATTCATCCACAATAAGCTTAAAGATCAGTTCTAGACATTCATAATGCATAGAAATTAAAAAATCTTGAACCAGCGGCGTAACGGATCAAAATCGGAAATTCCAAAAGCATACGCATCATCAATACCACCATCTCAACAATATATCATCACCAATTCCACAAGATAATTTCGAAATATACAGCCCCATATTTTCAGAATTTCAACAATTCTTTCAAAAATCAAAAACATGTCCAAACGACAATCTTTTCTCGATCCGTCTTAGATATGCTATCGTTGTATATGCTAGAACATGTTTATACAATCAAATCGTAATTCTACCAACAAATTATAATTAAAACATGGTAGAACTTCTTAAAACTTACGTCAAAACGTAGCACTCGGAGCTGTGATCGCAAATATACGATCAATCGTAAATTCTACCGGGCGAATTGAATTTAATTGGGACTTGAAATATGAAATTTGCTTCAGACCAATTCTTCCAACATTGCTCTCGATTTTCTGATTCCATTCTGAATGGTATACACGTGCAATGCACTATATCACATATGTGTCATCCACTTGCCAATGAAATTGCACTTTGGCCCCTACACTTTTGCATAATTGCAAATCAATCCCCGGACAAGCGATTTAATTCAATTTCAATCCTAAATAATTTAAGAATATCAGAATTCAAGTCTAAACTCTAAATATTCTCAAATTAAATATTCTCGGATTAAAATTAAATTATTTCGGATCTTATCGCATTTTAGTCCTTGAACTACTCAATATTTGCAAATGGTTCCTTGCTCGGATTTCATCCTCAAATTAAATCCTTGATATTTATAATCTTGGAATTACATCTTAAATTCCATAAATATCAATTGCAAATATTTTTAATCTTTTAATTTAAGAATTCCGGATATTAAAATCTTAAAATTCGAAAAATCCTCAAATTAAATATTTTTGACCCGAAATTGAAATCTCTAATTTCCATACATTCTTAAATTCATCTTTTCCCTCTTATTTGTAATTTAAATCTTAAATCCCGTAATTAAGAACTTAATATTTTCGGGCCTTACAATTCCTCCCCTCTAAGGAATGATTTCGTCCTCGAAATCGCATTCGATCTTACTGCTGATTCTCATAAGTTGTATAGCTGACTGAAGTAATACTGACTTCAATTCTCTGAGCTTTCGATATCTATTCTGATATCTTCTCTTCTATAATATCTTACTCTTCCTGATCACTTCTGTAAAATATATAATCACTGAGTCAACTTATATCTAAGTTGCTTTTTCTCGTGATCTAACTCTGCATTAGTTAGTCTGTCTTGCTTACAATATTATCGACTTCTGTTGTATCTGAATTGAATGCACATACATATTCTAGCTGATATTCTTCAGCCACTGCATATGGATAACAATTCATCTATCTGACAATTCACGATTGAGTATTAATCAACTAGTTTGATCAAATACTCATAGCTTCTAAAATCTCTTTCTGAACCTAATGATTCTTTGGAAAAGAATTTCTTTGCTGATCATTCTGTTCAGGCTTCAAATCTCTATCTGTTACTCATCTACTAGCTCTGTTAATGTTGTTCTATTCTTATTCTGTTCGAAGCAATCTTCACATTCTCTATCATTTCTTAACTCATATCTGGTCTGATAGCTGATATTTCTATAAGATTGTTTCAATATAAAGACAATTCTGTGTTTTTGATCAATCAATCATCAAAATATTGTCTTTATATCAATCAAATAGCTGTCACATGAATCATAGTAATCACGTGGCAAATAATCAAGCAACTAGTACCGAATCTAGTACTATAGTTCTGAGCATATCCTCGAAAATCTGGATAATCACATCTGATAGTCCACTAATCAGAGGATGGTATAATGAAATCTCATACAACCAAACACTCAGAACATCTGACAATCAATGCCACAATCTAGAAAATAAATCTAAAGTTTCTATCTTGACAATAGATTTCCATAATTCATGTAATCTGATCATCTTGCTAAATGCATGACAAGTATCTTTTATGTTTGTATCATATCTAATACAACATATTCATAAATCTGTAGAAATCTACTGCACTCTAAACCGCAAAATCATGACGATTCGAGTAGATTCAAACTAAATTCGTTCACAAAGTTGATTTGTTTTCAACTCTTATGTAACTAATCTGTTACATAAACCACTTGCGTTCTTCTTTTCTGCTTCTTTTACTGGAATTTTAGTATTGGTACTGTCAATTCTGTCGTATCTGTTTTCAGTTCTTCTTCCAATACTAATTTCCAAGTACTGACTACGTGTAAGTCATACATGTTTAGACAACTAAATGGATATTAAATCTGTTGTCATATGCATCTTTCAGAATCTGATATTCCATATCTAGAATATCTGGCATAATCAAACGATTATTCACCGTAAAAATTCATCTATTCTGCTCTGCTGTCTTATCTCTTATCTTAATCTAGCGTTCTCAATATCTATTGCTTGATCTTAGATCAATGTTACTTTTATCGTTCCAAACCAATCGAGTTTAGCTTGGATCGCAACAATTCTGATCGTTTAAGTATCTGTCAAGCATAAATATTCAACAAGTACAGATCTGTACCCAATAAATTCATCAATTATCTAAAACCCATAAATCTTGCTTCTAGTCTGAATATGAATTTCTATCAGTTACGAGCCAAATACATCAAGATACACTGAATAAACACATCAAATAATCAATAATTCTCAAATTTCAAATCAAAGGAACTCGCTCAAGGAAATGTCAGTCAAAATCAAATATTCTGAATGACAGCGAGTGAATCAAAGTAGACTCTGGCAAAGATTAAGAGTCAATCAACATCAATCGAGGTCAAATAACACAACCTCTGAATCGATATTAAGAAATTCAAGAATCATGATTTCTATGATGTAATAGCTTCAGCAAAATTTGAAGAAAAAGCTCAACTGTAACTGATATTTCTTATTCTCTATTGATATGAGTTCTTTTATTAATTCTTACTTCTCAGCTGACAATAGTCGAATATACTCTTTTCGACTTAACTCATTGTCATAGAATTAATCATCATTTCGGTACTACATAACTCTTTTCTACGCAATCTGCTAGCTATTTCTGAAGTTCTTCAGTTCACGTAATGCTCTTCTATACGAGTTGCCATAATACTTTTGTACTAGAAACCACTCTATATATAACTGAATTCATGTCGTAGAAAGTTTAAAATATGTCATTGAACTATTTCTGTACAGTCTAACCACTGACATAGCTATCAATTCTTGGTTAATTCTGTACTAGTTCAATATATCCACTAGACTTCTACTGACATTCTTCCACGTTCATCGTGATATCATCACTACCGACATAACAAAAATCTAATTTCTGAAACTAATATCATAAATTCTATTCATTTCTATTGCTTTATTAGTGCACGGATTCAATCAGCTGTTAACTGGTACTCAGTTATTGCATTATATCTATAATGCATTCTAGCTTAATATCTCACGCCTGATATCAGCACATTCAATCTTATTTCCTCAATTTTGTATTTCATCTGCTATGACTAATCTTACAAATGTATTCCATCTACTCACAGGCAAAATCTCAGCAAATACGATGAATACAGGCTCATCAGATACAGATTATAGCATAACAAAACTGATCTATGAATGTATGCTATGCAATCAATATATAAGCGGTTAACTAGAATTAACTCACGTACCTGTAATATTCTTATCTGATACAACTTGAGCCTTTCAGTTAGGGGAGCTATGCTTATATATCTTCATCTGCTGGCGTTTAGACTGACTCGATCTTTGCTGTTATTGTCACTATCGCTTGCTTCATAGCTATATTCCTATGAAAGTTTAGTGAAGGTGATGATTATAGGTTTTCACACTTACAGAGGCGTCAATAAAATTTCAACTCTACCTCGTACTACCGGTTCATGATTTCATTCTTCTATTACTGGCTTGAAATCACCTTATGCTTCTATTTTGCGAAGTCTTCTTTTCTATCCTCTTTATCATATACGAAAAGAAACAATTCTGTTTACTTACCTTCCAAACATGTAAATACTTCTTCTGGCAACTTCACCAACTTCTTGCTAAGTCCTGGAGTTGATATCAATCATGCCGATTCTATGTTCATCTGAATATTCTTCACTTGAACAACTGATTCAGCTTTTCAATTCAACCCCTTTCTAGACATAGCATATTCTGTATCTTTCTGAGTTGGCGAGTACTAGATTTGGAGTTGTTCAACTAACATACTCCTCAGGGCAATCATCATATCGATCGGCTCAAAAACTTACCTCAACTCTATTCTGTTCTGTCTGCGGTTCTGTTCTGTATGAGGTTCTCATTCTATCTGTACAATCTGTCTTATGCAATAACATAAGCAATATATATGGCAGATATTATAACATACAATGTCAGTATATCGTACATATAATCTCATGCTTCTTAATAGGACACATACTTGCAATTTCTCATGCTTTTTCACATATTACATGCTTAAAACGAATTCACTTATTCTAATGAATTCAAGAAATCAGGCATACATAACAACATATAAGCATGTAATTCTTATCTCAATAAAGCAAGTAGTGTTCAATCAAGCAATCATACTCGCATACAATTGCATACAATTCTGTAAAGCAAGTAAAGCATACTCATTCCATACTATAAATGCATGCGACTCAATCTACCCCGCTCAACTTATATCTTAGTCCAAGACTTTATGCTCCAAGACTTTACGCTCTGATATCACCTGTTGTGGGGACCTCGGGTTGCTAATCTCATCTTAGGGCAATAACCGATTAATCAACAATTAATCATATAATAAAAGAATATTCAAACCAAATTTTTTTTTTCAGAACCCCACGCGCGCTCGCGCCCCACTTCAGGTGCGCCCGCGCATAGGTTTCGGACAGAATCTGGTAAAATGATAAACATAAAAGTTTTAGATCTTTGTCTTAGATTTCCAATGCCACCAACCGCACCCTAATCGGAGTTTTCAGTAAAACGTTATGCTCATTCTACCAAGACGGGTTGGTGCAGAAATTTACAAAACTTATCAAAGGCTACAACAAAGATCAAAGTTGCTAGGGCTATTTCAAATCTGAAAAATTGCATACATAATCTCAATATGTCCGAAGCATAAACACATGCATATCTAGACATAACAATAATCGCATACATGTTTCTAAGGTGCAATACAATAAACTCAATTCTAAGTTTTCTAAGCTCAAACTAAATCAACACCTTCTAACATGCATTTGACAGCAATCTATTCTTAGCCCGAAGTCACCACATGCTAATCTTTCTCAATCTTGAGCTATCCAAGCCACATCTGACTCGCTCATGCCCCAAACCTGATGCAATGCACACATTCAAACAAAGCAACAGCCGGATAACTCCGGTGAGAATAAATCTCAGTATGAACAACATGCATATACATCAGTTAAACATATGATATCTATATGCCAAAGGAATCATAAATCTTCAATCATGTAATAGGAGGTAAAACATGATAGTATGTTCATCTTTAATACCAAGTATATAAACTCATTCAAATCTTGAATGTCATAACATAACATGCTAGCATTTATAAACGCATATTCTAATCCCTAGAAATCTCTAGGTTAATGCATAAATGCAATGCATGTGCCAAGGAATAGGCTATCGAATCTGATATCAATAAATCGTAATTCTGGGATCCCGGGGAAATAAAATATTTAACTAACCACCGACTCTCCTAATCGAGGTGGCGTCAAATCTCTCAATCCCCTGACGTTGGTTCAACTATAGTGAGTTATCTAGCTCTGGAAATAAATCTATATTCCGTGCCATGAGTCATCTGACTCTGGAAGTAAATCTACATTCCGTGCCACTCAACTACAGTTCTCCAAACGTCATCTACATTCTAGGCCTTTCAACCCTCTGTGCTTTTCAGGCTGGAGTTCAAGATGAATGCAACATAATCTGAATGTATCAAATCATACATAAGCTAAAACAACATCTTGAACACATCAATCATATAATCATATGATCATATAATCACTCAAAGATACCGACAAATCTGTAAGCATCACATGGAATATGTAAGACATGTTCAATACAGAACATAATATAAATCAAAGAAGACAAATAAACATTGACATAAATATTCTGGAAATTCAAGAAGATATCTATCTTGAATAATCTATCCCATTTATGTAAACATAAACAATAACATATATTAAACATGCATGTATGTGATTTTAGGCAACTCGATAATCAACAACAATCTCGAGTTATTCTGCCCATCTTATTAATGTCTATTCATACCTGTATTCTGATTAAAATATCTGACACTCTGTCAATTCTTGATCAACTACAAGCTGTCCAAATCTGTCATCAACTTCTGCTCATTTCAATCTTTGCTAATTGAAGGTGTTCTTGATTTAATCTTAAACACTTCGAGTCATTCAAACTCGAACTCGTCTATTCGACTTCGATAATCTTCAATTCAAATCTGAAATATATTATAACATAAATAAACATAAATTTCCAATCTGAATCGATGTTTCTTTAAAGCTTATTCAGTTCAAATCTTGTTAATACAATCGGAATTCAAACCGACGTCGCAACTATTCGAATCCGATAAATCTTTCGATTCAAATATCATCATATCTTCATTCTCAACATAATTTCATATTTCATTCATCCACAATAAGCTTAAAGATCAGTTCTAGACATTCATAATGCATAGCAATTCAAAAATCTTGAACCAGCGGCGTAACGGATCAAAATCGGAAATTCCAAAAGCATACGCATCATCAATACCACCATCTCAACAATATATCATCACCAATTCCACAAGATAATTTCGAAATATACAGCCCCATATTTTCAGAATTTCAACAATTCTTTCAAAAATAAAAAACATGTCCAAACGACAATCTTTTCTCGATCCGTCTTAGATATGCTATCGTTGTATATGCTAGAACATGTTTATACAATCAAATCGTAATTCTACCAACAAATTAAAATTAAAACATGGTAGAACTTCTTAAAACTTACGTCAAAACGTAGCACTCGGAGCTGTGATCGCAAATATACGATCAATCGTAAATTCTACCGGGCGAATTGAATTTAATTGGGACTTGAAATATGAAATTTGCTTCAGACCAATTCTTCCAACCTTGCTCTCGATTTTCTGATTCCATTCTGAATGGTATACACGTGCAATGCACTATATCACATATGTGTCATCCACTTGCCAATGAAATTGCACTTTGGCCCCTACACTTTTGCATAATTGCAAATCAATCCCCGGACAAGCGATTTAATTCAATTTCAATCCTAAATAATTTAAGAATATCAGAATTCAAGTCTAAACTCTAAATATTCTCAAATTAAATATTCTCGGATTAAAATTAAATCATTTCAGACCTTATTGCATTTTAGTCCTTGAACTACTCAATATTTGCAAATGGTTCCTTGCTCGGATTTCATCCTCAAATTAAATCCTTGATATTTATAATCTTGGAATTACATCGTAAATTCAATAAATATCAATTGCAAATATTTTTAATCTTTTAATTTAAGAATTCCGGATATTAAAATCTTAAAATTCAAAAAATCAAAATTAAATATTTTTTACCCGAAATTGAAATCTCTAATTTCCATACATTCTTAAATTCATCTTTTTCCTCTTATTTGGAATTTAAATCTTAAATCCCGTAATTAAGAACTTAATATTTTTGGGCCTTACAGTTGTCGTACACCTTTGTTTTGGGACGAGGTTGGCGAGCGTCAGGTTGAGGGTCCTCAGATGATTCAACAGATGATTGATGCAGTAGAATTGATCCGACGCAGGGTTAAAGTAGCCCAGGATCGACAGGCTAGTTACGCGAACACTCACCGCAGGCCACTTCATTTTGAGGTAGGGGAATATGTTTTCTTGCGTGTGTCACCTTTCCGGAAGGTGATAAGGTTTGGTCGCAAGGGTAAGCTGACACCTAGATTTATTGGTCCTTTTGAGATTCTCGAGAAGGTTGGGGATGTTGCTTATCGTCTGGCCTTGCCACCCGATCTTTCGGAGATCCACGATGTATTCCACGTGTCCTTGTTGAGGCAGTATGTGGCGGATGAGTCGCATATTTTGCATCCGACAGAAGTAAAGGTAGATCGAGATCTATCGTATGTGGAGAAACCCCTACGGATTCTTGACAGGAAAGACAAGGTACTTCGTAACAAGCGCATACCATTGGTTATGGTACAGTGGCAGCGCAGAGGTACAGAGGAAGCTACTTGGGAGTTGGAGAGCCGGATGTTAGCCGAGCACCCCGAGTTATTTTGAAATTTTGTACTTCTGTGTATCGAGTTTATACTTGTTCAGTTGTAATAAAGAACATTTGGTTGGCTATTTATGTTTTCCTCTAAGACTTAAATTTCGAGGACGAAATTTCTTAAGTGAGGAAGAATGTAGTAACCCGCATTTTTGATTAGTGATTAAATGAGTAATTAATCACGTGATCATGTTTAGATTAAGTAAAACATGATTAAGTAAGTTCCTGTTGGGATAACGGACTTCAGAAATGGATTCAAAGAACTAGAATTAGTTGAATTGGTTCAGCAGGATCGGACGGTCCGAAGAGGAAGTTCGGACGATCCGAAGAGGATCGGAAGCTCCGTGCCAGGATCGGAGGCTCCGATCGAGATCGGACGCTCCGTCGGCAAGATCGGAAGCTCCGATCTGGACCAGGGCACACATCATCATTTACCTCAGCAAGGTGACATCATGGCTGACGTAATATTGAGCAATCGGACGCTCCGAAGGCGCGATTGGAGGTTCCGATCGAGTTCGGACGGTCCGAACCGGGTTCGGAGGCTCCGAACGTTGCCTATAAATAGAGGGTCCGAGAATTCATTTTATCGCACCAATTTCCTCTCTTCTCTCTGATTCCTAGGTCTTCTAACTCAGATCTAGGGAGATCTAGACATCCTACGGGGAATCCGGAAGTGGCTTAGTGATCTAGACGTCGTCGCGGAGCTTTGGCCTAGTTTTGAGGCTATCGCCAGCAAAGGACTAACGACGGATGCAGGTATAGCTTTGGCATCCTAAAAATATTTAGGAGTATGCAATAGCTTAATAAAGGCTTTTAGAGATTAATTGTTAATGCATGGATATTTGCATTGTAGTAGCTAGTAGACTGGACTAGTAGGCTTGGTGTCTAGACCAGCAGAGCTAGGTTTGACCAGCGGTGTTAGAGGTACGTAATGACTGACCAAGATAGCCGGCATGATATATTTGCTTATATGTTGCATGAGTATGTGCTATATGTTTTATCATGTTTTAGCATGTTTTACCGTCTTAGAACATACATGATTTTACGTGTGACTGCATTCGGAGAGATGTGAGTCATTGACAGTCTCCATAGGGAACGATGATCTCATTTTGGACTCGAGTCAGGTATGACAGTTTTCATATGAGGCTTGTATCCTGTTTTGGATTCGATTCAGGATAGGGTTGGCTCAGCCCTGATATGGAATATACGAGTACCCCGCAGAGTAGCTCTCTAGCCGGTACTGTATATCCTCGGCGCCATGAGCAAGTGCTTTCACTTGAGTTTTAAATCATTTGTGTGCGCATATTTGTATTTATATCATTGCTTCGTATTGAGCGTTCTAGCTCACGCCCCTGTGTTTGGGTATTGTGTACCTTGTGGCGGGGCAGGTTTGAGGCTAGACGGTCAAGGCGGCTCTCAGCAGGATTGAGCTTTGGGGAGTGCGAGGTTGTAGAGGATAGGAATTTATTTACCCTGAACCTTCGATTTGGTTGTATAACAATACTTATACACTTGTGATAGCATCGGTTGTATTCTGCCGATTGGATTTGTTGTATTTTAATTATCCGCTCTTTACGCTTTAAGCTTTTATTGCGTGCGCTTTTACTATAAATCTGATTAGATAGTGGATCCGGGTTGGGTCACTACACGGACCGCTTCGGTGGATCCCAGCTTGACATACGGGAAAAATGCCCCGAAAGACCATCTCCGTTGTGGAATTTGAGAGTCTCGAGATACGCACTATAGGTATCAAGTGGAGCTTCACGTGAGCAGGCTGAAACTCCAGTAACTCTCAACCGATCGAAAGTTATGTCCATTTAAAACTGCAGCTCCTGTTCCTCCAATCCGCAATTCGAGAGACAAAAAAATAAAGAATTCATTCACTGTTGGGTGCGATCATACCAGCACTAATGCACCGGATCCTATCAGAACTCCGAAGTTATGCGTGCTTGGGCAAGATCAGTACTAGGATGGGTGACCCCCTGGAAAGTCCTCGTGTTGCACCCCTTTTTTATTAGTTTCTTTTTTTCTTACTCGTACATCTTGTTCTTCCGATTCCTCTCCGTCTTATTTCCGACTCTTTCAGTCCAATCCACGGATAGAAAAGATGCAATAGACTAAATCACAGGACGTGAACGTGCGATCTGGGTGACGCGGGCCACTTTGGTGGGTCCCAGCGCGCCCTACGAGAAAAATGCCCCCAAAGACAATCTCCGGGTTTGAATTTGAGCTTCTCCGTCTCTTAGACCGAGATACGCGCTTTAGGTATCGAGAAGAGCTTCACGTGAGCAAGCTGAAGCTCCCGTAACTCTCAACAGATCGAAAGTTATGTCCGTTTGAAACTACAGCTCCTGTTCCTCCGATCCGCAATTCGAGAGACAAAACAATAAAGAATTCATTCACTGTTGGGTGCGATCATACAAGCACTAATGCACCGGATCCCATCAGAAATGGGTGACCCCCTGGGAAGTCTTCGTGTTGCACCCCTTTTTCATTAATTTCTTTTTTTCTTATTCGTACTTCTTGTTTTTCCGATTCCTCGCCGTCCTATTTCTGACTCTTTCAGTCCAATCCGCGGATAGAAAAGATGCAATATACTTAATCACACGATGTGAACGTGCGATCTGGGTGACGCGGGCCGCTTCGGTGGGTACCACAGCGCCCTACGGGAAAAACACCACGAAAGACCATCTTCGGGTTGTAATTTGAGAGTCTCCATCTCTTAGACCGAGATACTTGCTGTAGGTATCGAGAGGAGCTTTGCATGAGCAGGCTGAAGCTCCCGTAACTCTTAGCCGATCGAAAGTTATGTCCGTTTGAAAAAGCAGCTCCTGTTCCTCCGATCCGCAATTCGAGAGACAAAACAATAAAGAATTCATTCACTGTTGGGTGCGATCATACCAGCACTAATGCACCAGATCCCATCAGAACTCCGAAGTTAAGCGTGCCTGGGCGAGAGCAGTACTAGGATGGTTGACCCCCTGGGAAGTCCTTGTGTTGCACCTCATTTTTCATTAATTTCTTTTTTTCTTACTCGTACTTCTTGTTCTTTCGATTCCTCGTCATCCTATTTCTGACTCTTTCAGTCCAATCCGCGGATAGAAAAGATGCAATAGACTGAATCATACGATGTGAACGTGCGATCTGGGTGACGCGGGCCGCTTCGGTGGGTCCCAGTGCGACATACGGGAAAAATGCCCCGAAAGACCATCTCCGTTTTGGAATTTGAGCGTCTCCGTCTCTTTAACCAAGATACGCACTATAGGTATCGAGTGGAGCTTCGCGTGAGCAGGCTGAAGCTCCAGTAACTCTCAGCCGATCGAAAGTTATGCCCGTTTGAAACTGCAGCTCCTGTTCCTCCGATCCGCAATTTGAGAGACAAAAAAATAAAGAATTCATTCACTGTTGGGTGAGATCATACCAGCACTAATGCACCGGATCCCATCAGAAGTCCGAAGTTATGCGTGCTTGGGCAAGAGAAGTACTAGGATGGGTAACCCCCTGGGAAGTCCTCGTGTTGCACCCTTTTTTTTATTAGTTTCTTTTTTTCTTACTCGTACATCTTGTTCTTCCGATTCCTCTCCGTCCTATTTCCGACTCTTTCAGTCCAATCCGCGGATAGAAAAATGCAATAGACTGAATCACACGATGTGAACGTGCGATCTGGGTGAATCGGGCCAATTCGGTGGGTCCTAGCACGCCCTACGGGAAAACTTCCCCCAAAGACCATCTCCGGGTTTGAATTTGAGCTTCTCCGTGTAGTGGCCCATATCCAGACTTAACGATAATGAGTAATTATCGTGTGATCATGTTATATTTAGTAAAACGTGATTAAGGAGACTTCTAAATGGATTAACGGAGCCCGGAAATAGACCCAAAATGATCAGAAATGGTTCGAAGGGTCAGACAGATCGGAAGCTCCGAAGTTAGGATCGGATGCTCCCAAGGTGATCGGAAGCTCCGATGAACGATTGGAAGCTCCAATCGAATTACGTCATCCATGACGTGTGGTTGATCGGAAGCTCCGAACAGGATCAGAAGCTCCAATCACACCTATCCGAAGTCAACCAGTGAGATCTTGAAATATGGCAGATAAGGATGTTCGGAAGCTCCGATGGCAGGATCGGACGTTCCGATCAAGGATCGGAAGTTCTGATCGAGGATCGGAGGTTCCGATCGATGCCTATAAATATAAGGTCTGAGGCATTCATTTCTTGCCAATTCCGAATTCTCTCCTTCGCCCTTGTGGTCCTATTTTAAGGCTTTGGGTACTCTTATTCTAGAGTTGGAGTAGGATATTTTTTTTAGTATAGTCAGACAGTGTCTGACATAGTAGCGGAGCAGTGCTCATGTTGTAGAGCCGTGTTCGAGGCTGTGGATTCGCAGCAGGGGAATGCCCTAGTTGCGGGATAGTCGCCATCAGTAGGCTGACGACGGACGCAGGTATGGCTATGGTCTCCTTAAATTATTTAGGAGTATGCAATAACTTAGTTAAGGCTTTTAGAGCTTATTGTTTGATACATGGGTATTTGCATTGTAGACTTGATGATAGGCTTGGAACCTAGAGTGGGACTACTAGGACTGCCTTAGAAAGGTACTTAAGTACTGACTGAGATTGCCAGCGGATATGCATGCTTATATGTTGCATTTATGTGTTTGTATATTATTATTGTTATGCGGCATGTGCATATCATATTGTGTCTGAACATCTGTATATCTTTCGAGATGAGCCACTTAGGGTTGCTCAGCCCTGTTAGGACGTTTGATATCGAGTACCCTTAGGTACTGATACCTGAAGGACTCCGTGGTCCGCGTCCGTGATTCAGGAATGAGTGGTCGCGCACAGTGGTTAGCTACCCCGATGTGACGAGCTTATATTCCAGGCGCCAGTCTGGGCAGTTTGTATACAGTTATCCCAGATATGGATACCTTGTCATTTGCATGCATCATATTTGTATGTTTATCCGTGCTTTTTTTTTGAGCTTAGAGCTCACGTTCAGTATTTTTTGTGTATCTAGATACCCTATTCGACGGGGCAGGTGTAGGTGCAGGATTGAGCACCATGAGCCTAGAGGAGCCAGCGACCTTGAAGACAACAGTATTTAGCTGTAGGTCTTTATCTATGTAAATTCGATTGGGTTGTATAAATCGAGTTTGAATAGCCGGTTGTATTCTGTCGGTTTGCTTGTATTTAAGTCTTCCGCAGCGATTTTATTTAATGCATGCTTAATTATGCTCTTAACTCTGATTAGGTAGTGGATCCGGGTCGGGTCGCTACATTTATTGGTATCAGAGCTGCATGAAAGGGACTTAGGAAATTGATAATAAGACTTCTTGATTATCCTTGTAGGATTGATTGAGGCCTAGCGAAAGAAGATTTGTTTCTTCATTGTCATGGTTTGCGGCATAAGTCTTTACTATAAGGAATGCAGCAGTGATGAGAACACCAGTAGTAGCATATCGATAGATAGACTGACTGTTGTGGACGATTCATCATTCGATGCATTGGAATGTTGATCGAAGAATATATGGATTCCAACCAGGGAAGATTGGAAGAGAAGATCGAGTATATCGCGTCAGATACCTCTGAGGGCTTTTTGGAATGAATGGTCTTTAGTAATCCATGTGGTTCCAGTCCTTGAAGATTCTCCACTCGTAGCTGGAGAGATTGTCAGATAGACCTTTACCAGGGAATGCCTTGCGTGCCTAAGGCATGACAGGTTTCGAGTGTAAGGTCTGTAAACTCGTGCAGAACATGGTTTTTGCCGGTATGCTTGTATCGATGCTTTTGGTAGGCATACGGGAAACTTCATGTTCAAAATCATGATTTGGATACAAGAAGAACGCTGATGGTAGATCGCGAGCAAAAGAAGTCGACCGACATGCACTGACGTAGAGAATAGCTGGTTAGCTATCACGTGTCATTTCTCCGGAGTTCTTCGCGGGAGGACATGTATAGAGACTTGGACGGGAGTATGCTTGTATCGATGCGTGTGTCGATGGGAAGCTTCATGCTCAAGGGACGAAGATAGGATTCGATGATTTTAAATACTGTATTGATGTAGTTGTAAACAGTATTTCAGTTGTAATGCATCATCAGAATTTGGTTGTATCAGTTCAAGTTATTGGATGTAAATTTTGTTGTATTTTGAATACTGTATGTATTACATGGGATTGTAATAAAGGAAATTGAACATAACTTGAAGTAATGATACATGTTTTACTTATTCAAAGATTCGTGTTTGATTACAAGTAATTTTACTAAGTTTGGCTTGGAATTAGTTGATTGGTGATCAACTATGTTAACTCATGGATTTTGGGTAAGCCAGCGGTAACAAATTGACATGGGGATAGTCTAGGTGTCTTCCTAGGGCTGACCTAATTAGTCGTTTGACTGGGTTAGTGCCATTGATGAGGTAATTCATCTGGGGGCATGGAAATATTGATCTTGTTTGGAATTTTGAGTTTTTGTTCTAAGTTGTTTCCTTAGGACAGTAGTCTGATTGACCTTCATAGGTTGAGACTTCATGATGATGGGATTTCATCTGGATACCAAGTCGAGTATATGCCGAGAGTTGTGGACTATGACCATGACTAGACATGATGGAGCGCGACCCTATGCCAGTGTTACTCTGGGAGTCTTTCGTACTTCGGAGAATGCCTGGAAGCCTTCGTGCTTCAGGATTTGGTGGTGGGAAGGCTACTTAGTCTAGAGTTTTGGTAACAGTCACGATGGGGTATGAAATTGGATTGGTTGCCTAGTTAGGTGTTAGCGGTTTAGATATCGACTGACTGTCGTCAAAGATATTGGTTTGTAATTTTGTCATAAGGAGACCAGTCTTGGAGGGATTTCCTTGACAAGTGCGTACTCTGAGCAGATAGTTTTAACCTATTGGATACTGATAGACTAGTGCATCTAGTCAGTGTTTGGATGCTCTTGTGATAGGGGCTATCCAGGAGATGGTTTGTGAAATTCCTGAAACATTTGACTCGGGGATGAGTAGTTTTCAGCATTGATGGTTTCCTTCAATGATAGATTATATCCGATGCTAAGGATTGTACATGACTATTTGAGGTGTGAGGATAGCGTGATTTATGCCAGTGTACACTTGGTGGTGATTTCAGGTGGGACACCTCGTCTAGTAACCTCAGTCTCGATTTGTTGCAGTCTTAGCAAGAGATATAGTTATCAGGAGCATGTTCAACGATAGTTGAAATATTTCGGACTTGTATTGCGGCTTGGATTTACCAAGTCCTTATGATCATCTTGAATGAATATAGACAGCGATAGTATGTCTAGACTGGTGCATGTTTAGCACTAGTGACTACTTGTAACTGTTGTCTGACTCTATCAAAGATGAGTGATTGAATCAGCTGTGATTCTTTTGATTCCAAGTATTTGGGATATGCGGACGTGTGGCAGTGAGATCATCGATATTGATCGAGCCATGAGAGTTTCATTGATCAGTGATTATCTGATTAGGGTTGATATCGTCAGGCATGGCGAGAGCTACAGTATATCGATTTGATTGATCAGATTATTCCAATCGGTACAGATGGGATATAGTGAATCAAGAAGTATTTGGAATGGTACTTTAAGTATGGTATGCTTTGATATAAACGATTCAAGTGCATTTAGGAAATTCTTTAGTCTCTAAGGGATCTCCAGGAATGCGGGAATCGAGACTTTTGGATTCTGCGAATCACGAAAGTGGTCATTAGTTGGCTCTTGTGATCGTAGTTGTTGGTAACGTTGCTTTGGCTACCAGTGACAAATTTCGATCTGAGCATTTCTTGGTGTTAGCAAATGAATTATTCAGTTTGCGTAAATATGATTCAGTGATCGTCCCAGGTTTGTCAGTGGACGAATTTTGAAGACTGTTAGTCAGAGTGTTTTTCTTGGGGTGCTTCCAGCAGATTTCTCAAGATTTGTTGTTGAGAGGAGATTCGACAAGTGCTCATGGATTTCAATGAACATTAGCAGGTTAACATTTGTTGTTTCATGGGATGAGACAATAGCTGAGACTTGTGTTTCTGAGTCTGGCAGGATTGTTGTCACTAATATCCCAGTACGTTTTGATATGCTGTGTCATTGAGAGGGTTAGATAACGTAATTGCCACTAGTATTGATAGATTCTGTGCGGGATCAAGGTGAATCAGTTTGGTTATCCCCGCTAGGGAGCCAAGGATTTGGTTATCTG
The DNA here is from genome assembly GCF_033568475.1 of Henckelia pumila. NCBI lineage: Eukaryota > Viridiplantae > Streptophyta > Magnoliopsida > Lamiales > Gesneriaceae > Henckelia > Henckelia pumila. Next base: position 187,114,954 of record NC_133123.1, on the reverse strand, counting down.
GAAAAGGATAAAACGGAAATTGTTTTCGTCGATACTATCTCTAGTTCCGAGATAGAAGTAAGCATCTGATATAGACTACTGCTGAGTATGGTGTTAGTCCATCTGGGAGTTTCAGCAGGATGATAGTGAATTTCGAGGCGACGACCTCGAAGGATGAATTTAGACAAGAAATTGTGTATAAGGATTTTGTCACAATTGGAGTTAGAAATCTCTATTTGCTAGTTGTTGTTCTTTGGGAACATTCGTTGGCCAATGGCAGGGTGAGTACTGAAAGTACGTACTATGACGCCAGGAATTGTCAGGATTTTGTTGTTATCCATGGAAGGATGACTAATACGATTGAGTAGATGCTATCTACGATAGCGGGATTCAGATCAAGGTTTATCGCAATCAGTCTAAGGATTTCAGATGGTTAGAGTGGTGGCAGTGATGCGATTGCTTTGCGAACTGGTGGCCGGTAGTTGCCATTTCTATTCGCATAAGGTACTGTTTTGGGAATAAATATTTTATCCTTAGTGATAAAGAGTAACTCACATGAGTTCTTGGAAGAAGGATATCTAGGATTTGACCGAAAGTCAAATCTAGATCAATTTGTTTTAGAACTTTGCGATAACGTCAAGGGATGCGATGTTACCATTAGACCAGTGAAATACAAGGTGTTGTATCTGGTTTTATCGTGGGCAGCAATGGAGTTAGTACATGTCTGGAGAATAGCTAATGGCTAGTTACGATCTTAGCAGGAGTGTCATCGCTAAGATTTGTAGGCAGTGTGACTGATACAGTCGTCAATATGGACCGAAGGTTCCGTGTTGTTGCAGTTATCGATGGATACTGACGATAGTCAGTAGTGTTACTCGATTCTCACAGGATTGCTGATAAGAAGGCAGTGATTCCAGAGTGATCGTTAAAAGCGTGCGAGTTTGAAATCAGTCCGAATTATAAATCGAGTTTATGTTCTGATGTGGTTCAGTGAATGAACAGACCTTGCAGGTTTAGCGAGGTTTGGTATTGTCGAAGGTTATTTGACCAGATGTTTTGAACCGGAACTACTAATGAATTGGACGAATGGTTTATACTATAGTCCCGAGGTTTACCCATATCCAGAATTAACGATAATGAGTAATTATCGTGTGATCATGTTATATTTAGTAAAACGTGATTAAGGAGACTTATAAATGGATTAATGGAGCCCGGAAATAGACCCAAAATGATCAAAAATGGTCCGGAGGGTCAGACAGATCGGAAGCTCCGAAGTTAGGATCGATGCTACGAAGGTGATCGGAAGCTCCGATGAACGATTGGAAGCTCCGATCGACATCCATGACGTGTGGTTGATCGGAAGCTCCGAACAGGATCAGAAGCTCCAATCACCACTATCCGAATTCAACCAATGAGATCTTGACATATGGCAGATAAGGATGTTCGGAAGCTCCGATGGCAGGATCGAACGTTCCGATCGAGGATCGGAGGTTCCGATCGATGCCTATAAATATAAGGTCCGAGGCATTCATTTCTTGCCAATTCCGAATTCTCTCCTTCGCCCTCGTGGTCCTATTTTAAGGCTTTGGGTACTCTTATTCTAGTGTTGGAGTAGGATATTTGTTTTAGTATAGTCAGACAGTGTCTGACATAGTAGCGGAGCAGTGCTTGTGTTGTAAAGCCATGTTCGAGGCTGTGGATTCGCAGCAGGGGAATGCCCTAGTTGCGGGATAGTCGCCATCAGTGGGCTAACGACGGACGCAGGTATGACTATGGTCTCCTTAAATTATTTAGGAGTATGCAATAGCTTAGTTAAGGCTTTTAGAGCTTATTGTTTGATGCATGAGTATTTGCATTGTAGACTTGATGATAGGCTTGGAACCTAGAGTGGGACTACTAGGACTTCCTTAGAAAGGTACGTAAGTACTGACTGAGATTGTCAGCGGATATGCATGCTTATATGTTTCATTTATGTGTTCGCATGTTATTATTGTTATGCGGCATGTGCATATCATATTGTGCCTGAACATCTGTATATCTTTCGAGATGAGCCAGTTAGGGTTGCTCAGCCCTGTTAGGACATTTGATATCGAGTACCCTTAGGTACTGATACCTGAAGGACTCCGTGGTCCGCGTCCGTGATTCGGGAATGAGTGGATGCGCACAGTGGTTAGCTACCCTGATGTGACGAGCTTATATTCCAGGCGCCAGTCTGAGCAGTTTGTATACAGTTATCCCAGATATGGATACCCTGTCATTTGCATGCATCATATTTGTATGTTTATCCGTGCTTTCGTATTGAGCTTAGAGCTCACGTTCAGTATTTTCTATGTATCTGGATACCCTATTCGACGGTGCAGTTGTAGGTGCAGGATTGAGCACCAGGAGCCTGGAGGAGCCAGCAACCTTGAAGATAGTAGTATTTAGCTGTAGGTCTTTATCTATGTAAATTCGATTGGGTTGTATAAATCGAGTTTGAATAGCCGGTTGTATTATGCCAGTCTGCTTGTATTTAAGTCTTCCGCAGCGATTTCATTTAATGCATGCTTAATAATGCTCTTAACTCTGATTAAGTAGTAGATCCGGGTCGGGTCGCTACACTCTGTCTCTTAGACCGAGATACGCGCTGTAGGTATTGAGAAGAGCTTCGCGTGAGTAGGCTGAAGCTCCCGTAACTCTCAGCAGATCGAAATTTATGTTCATTTGAAACTGCAGCTCCTATTCCTCCGATCCGCAATTCGAGAGACAAAACAATAAAGAATTCGTTCACTGTTGGTTGCGATCATACCAGCACTAATGCTTCGGATCCCATCAGAACTCCGAAGTTATGCGTGCTTGGGCGAGAGCAGTACTAGGATGGGTGACCCTCTGGGAAGTCCTCGTGTTGCACCCATTTTTCATTAATTTTTTTTTTCTTACTCGTACTTCTTGTTTTTCCGATTCCTCGCCGTCCTATTTCTAACTCTTTCAGTCCAATACGCGGATAGAAAATATGCAATAGACTTAATCACACGACGTGATCGTGCGATCTGGGTGACGCGGGCCTCTTTGGTGGGTCCCAGCGCCCTTTGGGAAAGACTCCCCGAAAGAACATCTCTGGTTGTAATTTGAGCGTCTGCGTCTCTTAGATCGAGATACTTGCTGTAGGTATCGAGAGGAGATTCGCGGGAGCAGGCTGAAGCTCCCGTAACTCTTAGCCGATCGAAAGTTATGTCCGTTTGAAACTGCAACTCCTGTTCCTCCGATCCGCAATTCGAGAGAAAAAGAATAAAGAATTCATTCATTGTTGGGTGCGATCATACCAGCACTAATGCACCGGATCCCATCAGAACTCCGAAGTTAAGCGTGCTTGGGCGAGAGCATTACTAGGATGGGTGACCCCCTGGGAAGTCCTCGTGTTGCACCCCTTTTTTCATTAATTTCTTTTTTTCTTACTCGTCGTACTTCTAGTTCTTTCGATTCCTCGCCGTCCTATTTCCGACTCTTTCAGTCCTATCCGCGGATAGAAAAGATGCAATAGACTGAATCATACGATGTGAACGTGCGATCTGGGTGATGCGGGCCGCTTCGGTGGGTCACAGCGCGACATACGGGAAAAATACCCCGAAAGACCATCTCCGTTTTGGAATTTAAGCGTCTCTATCTCTTTAACCGAGATACGCACTATAGGTATCGAGTGGAGCTTCGCGTGAGCAGGCTGAAGCTCCAGTAACTCTTAGCCGATCAAAAGTTACTTCCGTTTGAAACTGCAGCTCCTGTTCCTACGATCCGCAATTCGAGAGACAAAAAAATAAAAAATTCATTCATTATTGGGTGTGATCATACCAGCACTAATGCACCGGATCCCATCAAAACTCCGAAGTTATGCGTGCTTGGGAAAGAGCAGTACTAGGATGGGTGACCCCTTGGGAAGTCCTCGTGTTGCACCCCTTTTTTTATTAGTTTCTTTTTTTCTTACTCGTACATCTTGTTCTTCCGATTCCTCTCCGTCTTATTTCCGACTCTTTCAGTCCAATCCACGGATAGAAAAATTGCAATAGACTTAATCACAAGACGTGAACGTGCGATCTAGGTGACGCGGTCCACTTCGGTGGGTCCCAGCACGCCCTACGGGAAAAATGCCCCCAAAGACCATCTCCGGATTTGAATTTGAGCTTTTCCGTCTCTTAGAACGAGATACACACTTTAGGTATCGAGAAGAGCTTCGCGTGAGCAGGCTGAAACTACCATAACTTTCAACAGATCGAAAGTTATGTCCGTTTGATACTGCAGCTCCTATTACTCCGATCCGCAATTCGAGAGACAAAATAATAAAGAATTCATTCACTGCTGGGTGCGATCATACCAGCATTAATGCACCGGATCCCATCATAAATCCGAAGTTAAGCGTGCTTGGGCGAGAGCAGTACTAAGGTGGGTGACCCCTTGGGAAGTCCTCGTGTTGCACCCTTTTTTCATTAATTTCTTTTTTTCTTACTTGTACTTCTTGTTCTTTCGATTCCTCGCCGTCCTATTTCCGACTCTTTCAGTCCAATCCGCGGATAGAAAAGATGCAATAGACTTAATCACACGACGTGAACGTGCGATCTGGGTGACGCGGGCCGCTTTGGTGGGTCCCAGCGCGCCCTACGGGAAAAATGCCACGAAAGACCATCTCCGGGTTGTAATTTGAGCGTCTCCATCTCTTAGACCGAGATATTTGCTGTAGGTATCGAGAGGAGCTTTGCGTGAGCAGGCTGAAGCTCCCGTAACTCTTAGCCGATCGAAAGTTATGTCCGTTTGAATCTGCAGCTCCTGCTCCTCCGATCTGCAATTCGAGAGAGAAAACAATAAAGAATTCATTCACTATTGGGTGCGATCATACCAGCACTAATGCACCGGATCCCATCAGAACTCCAAAGTTAAGCGTGCCTGGGCGAGAGCGAACACCGAAGTTAAGCGTTCCTGGGCGAGAGCAATACTAGGATGGGTGATCCCCTAGGAAGTCCTCGTGTTGCACCCCATTTTTCATTAATTTCTTTTTTTTTTACTCGTACTTCTTGTTCTTTTGATTCCTCGCCGTCCTATTTCCGACTCTTTCAGTCCAATCCGCGGATAGAAATATGCAATAGACTAAATCATACGATTTGAATGTGCGATCTAGGTGACGCGGGCCGCTTTGGTGGGTCCCAGCGCGACATACAGGAAAAATGCCCCGAAAGACCATCTCCATTTTGGAATTTGAGCTTCTCCGTCTCTTTAACTGAGATATGCACTATAGGTATCGAGTGGAGCTTCGCGTGAGCAGGCTGAAGCTCCAGTAACTCTCAGCCGATCGAAAGTTATGTCCGTTTGAAACTGCAGCTCCTATTCCTCCGATCAGCAATTCGAGAGACAAAACAATAAAGAATTCATTCACTGTTGGGTGCAATCATACCATCAATAATGCTCTGGATCCCATTAGAACTCCAAAGTTAAGCGTGCTTGGGCGAGAGCAGTACTAGGATGGGTGACCCCCCGGGAAGTCCTCGTGTTGCACCTTTTTTTCATTAATTTCTTTTTTTTCTTACTTGTACTTCTTGTTTTTCCGATTCCTCGCCGTCCTATTTCTGACTCTTTCAGTCCAATCCGCGGATAGAAAAGATGCAATTAGACTTAATCACACGACGTGAACGTGCGATCTAGGTGACGCGGGCCGCTTCGATGGATCCCAGCGCGCCCTACGGGAAAAACGCCCAGAAAGACCATCTCCGGGTTGTAATTTGAGCGTCTTCGTCTCTTAGACCGAGATACTTGTTGTAGGTATCGAGAGGAGTTTCGCGTGATCAGGCTGAAGCTCCCGTAACTCTTAGCCGATCGAAAGTTATGTCTGTTTGAAACTGCAGCTCCTGTTCCTTCGATCCGCAATTCGAGAGACAAAACAATAAAGAATTCCCTGGGAAGTCCTCGTGTTGCACCCCTTTTTTTATTAGTTTCTTTTTTCCTTATTCGTACATCTTGTTCTTCCGATTCCTCTCCGTCTTATTTCCGACTCTTTCAGTCCAATCCGCGGATAGAAAAGATGCAATAGACTTAATCATAGGACGTGAACGTGCGATCTGGGTGACGCGGGCCACTTCGGTGGGTCCTAGCGCGTCCTACAGGAAAAATGCCCCCAAAGACAATCTCCGGGTTTGAATTTGAGCTTCTCCATCTCTTAGACTGAGATATGCACTGTAGGTATCGAGAAGAGCTTCGCATTAGCAAGCTGAAGCTCCCGTAACTCTCAGCAGATCGAAAGTTATGTCCGTTTGAAACTGCAGCTCCTATTCCTCCGATCCGCAATTCGAGAAACATAACAATAAAGATTTCATTCACTGTTGTGTGCAATCATACCAGTACTAATGCACCGGTTCCCATCAGAACTCCGAAGTTAAGCGTGCATGGGCGAGAGCAGTATTAGGATGGGTGACGTCCTGGGAAGTCCTCGTGTTGCACCCCTTTTTCATTAATTTCTTTTTTTCTTACTCGTACTTCTTGGTTTTCCGATTCCTCGCCGTCCTATTTCCGACTCTTTCAGTCCAATCTGTGGATAAAAAAGATGCAATAGACTTAATCACACGACGTGAACGTGCGATCTGGGTGACGCGGGCCGCTTCGGTGGGTCCATGCTCGCCCTACGGGAAAAACGCCACGAAAGACCATTTCCGGGTTGTAATTTGAGCGTCTCCGTCTCTTAGACCGAGATACTTGTTGTAGGTATCGAGAGGAGCTTCGCGTGAGCAGGCTGAAGCTCCCGTAACTCTTAGCCGATCGAAAGTTATGTCCGTTTGAAACTGCAGCTCCTGTTCCTTCGATCCGCAATTCGAGAGACAAAACAATAAATAATTCATTCACTATTGGGTGCGGTCATACCAGAACTAAGGCACTGGATCTCATCTTAACTCCGAAGTTAAGCGTGCCTGGGCGAGAGCTGTACTAGGATGGGTAACCCCCTGGGAAGTCCTCGTGTTGCACCCCATTTTTCATTAATTTCTTTTTTTTCTTACTCGTACTTCTAGTTCTTTCGATTCCTCGCCGTCCTATTTCCTACTCTTTCAGTCCAATCCGCGGATAGAAAAGATGCAATAGACTGAATCATACGATGTGAACGTGCGATCTGGGTGACGCGGGTCGCTTTGGTGGGTCCCAGCGCGACATACGGGTAAAACGCCCCGAAAGACCATCTCCGGGTTGTAATTTGAGCGTCTCCGTCTCTTAGACCGAGATACTTGCTGTAGGTATCGAGAGAAGTTTTGTGTGAGTAAGCTGAAGCTCCCGTAACTCTTATCCGATCGAAAGTTATGTCTGTTTGAAACTGCAGCTCCTGTTCCTCCGATCCGCAATTCGAGAGACAAAACAATAAAAGAATTCATTCACTGTTGGGTGCGATCATACATGCACTAATGCACCGGATCCCATCAGAACTCTGAAATTAAGCGTGCTTGGGCGAGAGCAGTACTAGGATGGGTGACCCCCTAGGAAGTCCTCTTGTTGCACCCCTTTTTTCATTAATTTCTTTTTTTCTTACTCGTACTTCTAGTTCTTTCGATTCCTCGCCGTCCTATTTCCGACTCTTTCAGTCCAATCCGCGGATAGAAAAGATGCAATAGACTGAATCATACGATGTGAACGTGCAATCTGGGTGACGCGGGTCGCTTCGGTGGGTCCCAGCGCGACATACGGGAAAAATGCCCCGAAAGACCATCTCCGTTTTGGAATTTGAGCGTCTCCATCTCTTTAACCGAGATACGCACTATAGGTATCGGGTGGAGCTTCGCGTGAGCAGGCTGAAGCTCCAGTAACTCTCAGCCGATCGAAAGTTATGTTCGTTTGAAACTTCAGCTCTTGTTCCTCCGATCCGCAATTCGAGAGACAAAAAAATAAAGAATTCATTCATTGTTGGGTGCGATCATACCAGAACTAATGCACCGGATCCCATCAGAACTCCGAAGTTATGCGTGCTTGGGCAAAAGCAGTACTAGGATGGGTGACCCCTTGGGAAGTCCTCTTGTTGCACCCCTTTTTTTATTAGTTTCTTTTTTTCTTACTCGTACATCTTGTTTTTCCGATTCCTCTCCGTCTTATTTCCGACTCTTTCAGTCCAATCCGCGGATAGAAAAGATGCAATAGACTTAATCACAGGACGTGAACGTGCGATCTGGGTGACGCGGGCCACTTCGGTAGGTCCTAGCGCGCACTACGGGAAAAATTCCCCCAAAGACAATCTCCGGGTTTGAATTTGAGCTTCTCCATCTCTTAGACCGAGATACGCACTGTAGGTGTCGAGAAGAGCTTCGTGTTAGCAAGCTGAAGCTCCCGTAACTCTCAGCAGATTGAAAGTTATGTCCGTTTGAAAATGCAGCTCCTGTTCCTCCGATCCGCAATTCGAGAGACAAAACAATAAAGAATTCATTCATTGTTCGGTGCTATCATACCAGCACTAATGCACCGGATCCCATCAGAACTCCGCAGATAAGCGTGCTTGGGCGAGAGCTGTACTAGGATAGGTGACCCTCTGGGAAGTCCTCTTGTTGCACTCCTTTTTAATTAATTTCTTTTTTTGTTACTCGTACTTCTTGTTCTTCTGATTCCTCGCCGTCCTATTTCCGACTGTTTTAGTCCAATCCGCGGATAGAAAAGATGCAATACACTGAATCACACAACGTAAACGTGCGATCTGGGTGACGCGGGCTGCTTTGTTGTGTCCCAGCGTGCCCTACGGGAAATATGCCCCGAAAGACCATCTCCGGGTTGGAATTTGAGTGTCTCCATCTCCTAAAGAGAGATGCGCGCTGTAGGTATAGAGAAGAGTTTCGCGTGATCAGGCTGAAGCTCCCGTAATTCTCAGCCGATCGAAAGATATGTCCGTTTGAAAGTGCAGCACCTGTTCCTCTGATCCGCAATTCGAGTGACAAAACAATAAAAAATTCATTCACTTTTAGGTGCTATCATACCAACACTAATGCATCGGATCCCATCAGACCGAGATACGCGATGTAGATATCGGTAGGAGCTTCGCGTGAGCAGGCTGAAGCTCCCGTAACTCTCAGTCGATCGAAAGTTATGTCCGTTTGAAACTGCAGCTCTTGTTCCTCCGATCCGCAATTCGAGAGACACAAAAATAAAGAATTCATTCACTGTTGGGTGCGATTATACCGGCACTAATAAACCGGATCCCATTAGAACTCCTAAGTTAAGCGTGCTTGGGCGAGAGCAGTACTAGGATGGGCGACCCCTTGGGAAGTCCTTGTGTAGCACCCCTTCTTCATTAATTTTTTTTTTCTTACTCGTACTTCTTGTTCTTCCGATTCCTCATCGTCCTATTTCCGACTCTTTCAGTCCAATCCGCGGATAAAAAATATGCAATAGACTGAATCATACAATGTGAACGTGCAATCTGAATTTGAGCGTCTCCGTCTCTTAGACCGAGATGCGCGCTGTAGGTATCGAGAGAAGCTTCACGTGAGCAGGCTGAAGCTCCCGTAACTCTCAGCCGATCGAAAGTTATGTCCGTTTGAAAGTGCAGCGCCTGTTTCTCCGATCTGCAATTCGAGAGACAATACAATAAAGAATTCATTCACTGTTGGGTGTGATCATACCAGCACTAATGCACCGGATCCCATCAGAATTCCGAAGTTAAGCGTGCTTGGGTGAGAGCAATACTAGGATGGGTGACCCCTTTGGAAGTCCTCGTGTTGCAACCCTTTTTCATTAAATTCGTTTTTTTTACTCTTCCTTCTTGTTCTTTCGATTCCTCTCTGTCCTGTTTCCGACTATTTCAGTCCAATCCGCGCATAGAAAAGATGCAATAGACTGAATCACAGGACGTGAACGTGCGATCTGGGTGACGCGGGCCGCTTTGGTGGGTCCCAGCGTGCCTCGGGTTGGAATTTGAGAGTCTCTGTGGGGCCTCGGGTTGCTAATCTCATATCTTAAGGGCAATTAATGAATAAGCATCATTAATCTAATAAGGAAAGAAAGGATCCAAAAAAAAAAAATTTTTTTTTTCCAAAAAGGGGTGCGCCCCCTCCGCCAAAAACTACCGCGGGGGCGCCCCTGTTTTTTTCCAAAATAGTAGGCTAATCTCCAGGCTGCGCGCGATCCGTCAAAAATTACCACGGGGGCGCCTCTTGGAGCAGAAACTTGCCCTGTTCTTTGTCCGCAAATCTGATTCCTTAAACTCCTTCCAATTCATCAAACTCAAGTCTAAAACATGATATAAAAGATCCAAATCATGCATATTAATATAAACAAGGTCTCAAGTATCTATACATGTATTTATTACATCGCACAAGTCGCTAAAGAAACGATAATGATAACGACACAAACTATCTCAAGTTTTATACATGTATTTCAAAACCAACAAGTTCTAAAGTTCCTTACTTCTAACATTCAAAACATCATCTACAACCCGAGCCCTCACATGCTAGACTCTCTCCCAGCTGTCAATGACGTCGATGATCAGCTCCTTCCCTCTCTGTTGTCATGCACACATACAAAACAAGACAACAGCCGGATAAACTCCGGTGAGATATAATTCTCAGTATAACCAACATATCGAAAGCGTTAAATAAATCATATTAACTCTATTTAAAACTCGACTCAACAAATAGAGTACTCAAACGCTTTAAATACGATTTGATTCATATAACTTCGAAGCCATCAAGATTCATAAATGATCTTGACATGGATATCCATCTAACGAATTCGTAAACGACTCACAAATAAGGTTAACCGCAACCTTGGCTTAGAATCAATTCGATATAACATCATATCAACTCAAATTTAAATATCCACTACCTGAGATGGATCGACAACACCACAATCAAATCAAAACATAAACAAGTATGTGATTTTTGCGGGCCAACTCAAAGATAATCGTTCTTGAGTTTCAAAGTCCCTACTTCGCGATGTCATCATTATACCTTCGTTTATCGAGGTTCTGAACTCTTCAAATCTGCGAGATATAATCAAAATACATATATCAAACTTCATACCAATCTATCATTTCAGAAATGAGTCAAAACCATCAAGAATTCATCAATCAATCGCATTTCAAACCTCAACTCTTTCTTCGTTCGTTCAAGTCGGCGTCTTGTGTCGTTAAGCCTTCAAACTCAACTGAAACTGAATAAGAAAAATACTATAACATTCATAACATCTCAACAACAACTTCAACTCAGAAATCGGCTATCAAAATAGTTCCAAAACTCGATTAAACGACGTAGCGATTCAAAATCGGTAATCGACATAATCCCGACTTCGAAACTTGTAACTCCAATTCATATATCAGCATGTATCATATAAAACTCAGTCATAAAACATCTTATCAGCAGCTATAGTCATCGATATACATGCTACAAATCATAATCAATCCCTTCAATCATCCAACTTTGATCCAGTTTCGAAAATAGAAGCGATACAATAGCAAGAACACAATCAATAACTAAAAATCTGATATCTGCTCCATAATGATTTCGAAATCCATAAAACACAGCATAAAACTTACACGAGATTTAAGCTCTCGTTGTAAGGGTTCCAGAACAATTTACGGAATCGAAATCGGACAACCGGTTCAAAAGTTACAAGGATTTGAAGATCAAACTTTCAAAGAAAACAAATAAGATCTGTTGGAAAACGCGGCGATCAGATCAATTATGATTAATACCCGGTGCAGCGGAAGTTTAAAATTTTGTATGGAACGATTCCATAATGGGTATCAACCTTACGATTAAATTGTGTGTGTAAAAATTAAATAACAATTATAAAATTTTTACCTTTAATCTCGAATCGAGATTTAGGACACCAACAAATTTCTCTGCTCTTGTTGTATATCCCTGGAACTGATGGACGAACTGTTCTTCAATCAGGTCCACGAACAGAGATTTAATCCCTCTGATAGATTGCACTAGAAAATCTATCAGAAGTTTTCTACGAAGAGATTAACGAATTTGATCCGTTAAACCAGACTGTAATTCAAAATCACAGGCTGGATTTTTCTGACAGAGAGAGGGAGGGGGGCGGCCACCTTTTAGAAAAATACTTAGGGTTTTCGAAAATTGTGACCTGTTGTGTGTAATTTCTGTACTGCAATAACTTATTTATAATGTAGGCCACTAACAGCTTAGGGCCCATTAGTCATAAGTTCAGGCCCGACAAGCAAAGCCCGCATGTTCAGAAATTAATATAAAATTTATCGTGACTCCGATTGATAAACCGATTTCATCAATGTGCACAGAAACCATTTCTGCACCTTTTAAAGTCAAGATAAATTTTTCTGAATCCGAATTCAGTGATTTCCAAAAATGGTCATCCCTATGTCATTTTAGGAAATCTTACTCCTCTACTCTTAAATAAGAAGTCCAACTTCTTCGTTCATTAAATTTAACTCTTTAAATTTAACTATCTCAACGGGGATTAAAAATCCATTACACTGTGTGACCCTCAATGGATCAGGGATACAGCTAGCCGTGGGCTCACAACTCCTTGTGACTCGGAACAACAATTTCCGACTTGCCCATCGAATCATGGTATGAGCGCCTAGCAACATCGCCCCATGATTCCCTAGGTATCACTGATAGTGCCTACAAGAACCAGTAGATTTTGGTTCGCGTACAGTACGGTCCCTTCATCCATATATCCCGATCGAATCAACAAACATTGGTATATCGAGAGTCGCTCGAGATTCGATAACTATGCAATGCATTTTGAAGATCAAATAGTGACATCGCATGTGCTACTAAGAAACCATTTCTTAAATCACATCATGTACTCTGGCCAGAGATTCGTCA